>NW_020451238.1:1867524-1887376 GCF_003343035.1 Apteryx rowi | reverse complement strand
ATATATATATATACACACACACACGCCCCTATATTATATACATTTTGGTCCTGTATACACACACACATATATAGGTTGTCTTCTACAAGGCTCTTTCTTTACAGGACATTCGGAAATCAAAGCCATTGTAACAGCTCCTCGTAGAACGGCAGCAAAATGCCCGGGCACCGCAAGGTGCTGCACCGCTGCGGAGCCACCCTGTGCCGAGCAGGGCGCTGCGGGAGCCGGGGGGTGCTCTGGGAAGGGGCGTCCCACAGGAGCGGGCCTGCGGTGAGCTCGGGGCTGGGTGCGTTGAAAAGGAGTTGTGCATTGCTAGCATAGCGGAGACAAGTCTACAGCGGGTTTCGGCTATGCCTAAATCCACTGTGGTATTTAGAGAACTGCTGCGTTCTGCTAGGTTTCATTAATTTTAAGATAAATTATTGAGCGCAAACATAGCTGAAACTGCATTACACTCTGTTCTCCTATGTAAAACTATCTATCCGTTAGCACCAAGAGGCAGAAATAACACGTAATTTAAGGTAACATCAGAAAGTTCACCAAATCGGCTTTTTAACAAGCACTGTGTGAACAGCTCCCTCTGTTCGCATTAAGGGGGCACCACTCAGATGTCCTTAGTCAGAAGTGAACYAGCCCCTCAGAAGGCAGGAAGGTTCAAGGGTTCAACTCCAAATTTTAGAGCAAGACCAGGAGGTACAGCTTGTTCCCTCACTCCTGCCTTCTCTCTTTTGGGTAATTCCCCAGTTTGCAGCTGGCAACATGCAGATGAAATAACCACAACACAAGACAAAGAAAGCCACATCTGCAGGTGCTGTTGGCTGTTCTTAAAAGCAAACTTACCCTAGAAGGTATAAGTTCCAGTTCTGTTCTGCAAAGAAATTCACATTCTCCATTTAAAGTGACTAGATGAGCTCTACAATCCTAGAGGTATTAGGCACAGAACAAGTAAAACCCAACCAAACAGAGTGAGGATTCACAGCTTTGCAAAATTTGCAATAAAATTGCGAGCATCAGCTTTAATACAAGCAAATGCAGTAAATTTCAGCCTGAAGGCATATAGTTATGTGAAATCTCAGCTTTTCTTAATAAATCCCCCCCMCACACACACACAAAAGTATTCTCTAGCCCTCTGAGAACACCTTTAAAAGTTTCAGGTTTTATCCTAAAGGGACTAAAACCAAAAGGCAACCTAAAAGAACTCCAAACTCAGGTTTTGAGGAAAGAACAACAACTACCTAGTTATTTTTGAATGCTTGGGGGACACAATGTTTCCTATGCTTCACTACTCCTTGTCAGGCTAGTTTATTGAAATAAATGATTCTGAAAACCCATGTAACTAATGAAAAGGTCAGCAACTTTACACAGAATCAGACTCCGCATACTAATCTGAAAGCCCTCTGCTGCATCTACATCAGCATATTAGGTTGGATCCAAAGCATACTTCTGAAGCACATCTCCTAATCATCCTCCCGACTTATCGTGGTTTGATGCACATTGCTGAGTGGTCTCAAAGTACGTAACGGGATTCCTTTTCAATAAATCTAAACCAGATGATGCATTTTAGGAGCACACCTAATGCACTCAGGTCATGAGTTAGTTCTAAATAAATTCTCCCCAAACACCCTGCAGTTTAGCTCTACTTGTCCAACACAGGCATAGACTTTATCACTTTCACCAGTTCAAGCCCTTTCCTCCTCCCCATTCAAGCAACATCCTTGATGAAATTCATAGCTGCAAACAGAACATTGACTATTTTTGAACTGCAAAATGTTGTCATAAAAAAAGATTATAGACAGTTTATGAAGTTTGTTTAGCATCCTCTAATGGACAGTAAGAGTTTTACTCAACTGCATTTCTTAGGGCTTAAAAGTTATTAAAGGACTTCTCTTCCAGTTTAAGTGGCTGTCAGATCCRCATTTCTGGGGTAGACACCCAGGTTTCCTTTCTAGGTCAACAACAGAAGCATCCTGTCAAGCTACTAGCAGAAGTTAGGTAGCAATAGGATCTCCACAAGTACACTTTAAGGTACACATTTGGAGGTTAGTGATTTATTTTAGTTTCACTCTTTTTAAGGATAAAGCATTTCTGGACAGTAGCAAGCCATCACCGAGGACAGTAACCACCTGCAAGGTGAGCACAGGAGTCATTCTTAAGGAGGAGAATGTTCCTGCTCTGTTCTCTGCACCCTATTACCTTCAGTGCTTGTTTTCCTATAAGGATTCTTACCTCTCTAGACAGTCTACTTCTCAAAGGCAAGCTTGGGAAGTGGGGAGGATTCAGTGCTTCCTTCCACTCGTTTTCCCTTTATATCTCCCCAACTCTTCTCCACAAAGTCTCATTCTAAGAGTCCCATTTAGAGCACCAATCTCTTAAAGCCACTAAGCCACTCCACTTCTGCAGAGAGGTACTTAGCAACAAGTGTCTTCTTCCCCCCCAGTCGTGCAACACTGTTACAGAGAGGAACAGCAATGATAAGAGTACCATAAAGAGTTGTAGCTTTCATAGCAACAAAAAAGCATGTCCAAATCTGAAGCTTTCTGTACTCTAACGAAGATCACCATGCAAGCCTGGTCTGCACAGCACAGCTGCCCTGCAATCAAGATGCTTTTGCTATGTAACAGCGCAGTCATGCAGACCAGCATTTTCAAAGGAGGGCTGAGACATTCCCTGTTGCAATGCTACAATGTTATGCAGAGTTGTTTTGAGATTTTTTGCTTGTTTTTTATGCTGCAGATTGTAGATTACCTATCGGAAAGCAACAAATTTCTGGAACAACCCCCACTGTCCACCTCATTTCCTTCCCACTAACCTTCCAGTTCTTGAAAACACGTCTATTTTCAAGACAGCATAAAGCACTGCTGAGCAACATACAATCTCAGTATTAACAGGCAAATAYATCTAAAGCCATGAGATAACTCTAGAGTCCAAAGAGTAAGGATGCCTGAGGAGCACTTGACCAATGCAAAACAGGCACATCTCAGAAYTGCTTTCCTAGAACAGCTCTATTTCATGGTTGGATTCTCCCTACCTGATCAGCAGTCCAGAAGATTTCTGCAGCCCTCAGGTAAACAACTATGGCAGCAAGAGCTATGAAAGACCTAGTGACTACTCAAAGGACTAAGACAGCAACAGAGAACAACCTAAAAGTAATTTGGGAGAGTTTTGCTAGCAATTGCATGTTTTTTTGCAGGATTTTACTCAGAGATTTTCCCCCAAAAGAGAAGGAGCCAATCACAGGAACTGTGTGTTGGAGACACATACCAGGATACCACTCTCAAAGCTGGTAAGATGAAAGGAAACACACATGGCAGAGGAAGCATCAAGAAAGCTTCACCGCCATGCAATTTTCATATCAAATCATTGCACCAACGTTAGCTGGGAACCTTAGCTACACAGTGAAGAAAAACCTTTTATTTTGCACACACTGAAAATCACTGGAATCTTTTATTAGTCACCGGGCAATTTAGGTTGACCTGAATAAGTTATTCTACTTTTCTTATTGGATTTGCTATTAAGACAAACAAATTTGCCARTCCACGTAGTACCGGTGACCTGCTATGAGGCTATGTTCAAAACAGCCAAAGATCGCCGAGCTTAATGTTGAAGGTGCCCGTGGCAGGACCCTGCAGAATCAGCAATTATGTTTAGTAAATGCTGTTTTTCATCTAAACATGCAGTGCAGAGGACATCTGGATCATCACACATAGCATGGTATGGTAAAAAGTCCAAGCCAGGCTGGACAGTTCTGGGTACAAACTAGGCCCACTAAGTTACCGACTGGCACTTTATTGTGACAATTTTCATTTAGTTATCCAAGTATATTTGATATTAGATATATTACGTATACAGATACTGCATGGTATCTCTCCACCCCATTCATGCATCATCCATTGAAACTGCCAAATTTCTAACCACAGAAGCTCTACTTTAATTATTTGTAATTTTAAGTTTATCTCCACTTGAGTTTCTATCACACAAAACGGGAGCTCCCTCCTTCACATCTCCTTCCCCCTCCCTCCACAAGGCCAATGCAGGACTGGGTCCAAGAAATTATTTTTTAATAAATATATCTTTTAGTAGTCTAAACAGGAATCCCCCMTCAATTTCTAGATTCTTCCAATTTTTTTTTCCACAGCACAGCAATTGCTCAAAACATATCAGCTAGAAGAACTCATACAACATATATTTCCCAACTGCAGTGATCAGGCATGTAACATTGCATTTATTATGAGATTTTAACCACTTTACTGACACGCTGACTCCTAAACCRTCCCCACAAGGATCTGCTCACACTGGAATAATGTAGGCCTCTGAGCAGTTTTGAAGAGTCATCATCCAATTTAAAACCATTAACAAAGTGCAATTCTCCTCTGCTAGTACAGAATGTCACTCCAAATCACACTGCTGAAACTCAGAAAGCCAACAGCAAGTCACAGACCAGCAAAGAAATTAAGCTATTAAGCCTGATAGTTCACTATTTATATGAAGCAGTGTCAAATTAATTACACAGTTGCCTATTCTTGAGAAATTTCCTCCACAGAATGCAAAATAGCCAGTCATTTTTATGTCCCGATTCATCTTTGTTGATGTTTACAGAGCTATAATTGCTTTTATGGAAAAACAGCATTAGAAAACCTCACACGTTTACCTAGAAACGAGGACAGCCAGCACAATATGAACAGGCAAGAACTTCTGACACCCATTAGGTTCTCTGTTAACTCATGAGTAAACCGTACATCTTGATACAACAGTTTAAATTTACAATACACTGAATCAGCTGATATAAATTTATAATCAAGCCTGATCTAAACCACAACAAAAAGCTGGAATTCTCCATATTGAAAACTGAAAATACAATCTCTGAAAAAATATTAGGACCATAAAGTTCACGAAATACTTTCAGTTGTCAGACAAGTTCCTCAAACTAAAAATAGCTTGCTGTATATAGCATCTAATCCAGAGCTGTGCCTAACACCTGGCCTGGACTTAAGCTGCTTGTCATTGTACTGGTTACAAGCATAAAATAAACAAACAATACCACACAAACCCTAGCTTCACCATTAATACTTTCAAAAAAGTATTTCTGCAAATATACTCTATTTAAGGAACTAATGTAGACTGCATTTTCACCAGGAGACTATAGCAAACTAGTTACACAAAAAAAGTCTTAAGTATGAAGAGGTCTTAAGTCCATGATTAATGTCCAATGTGCCAGAAGTAGGCAAAGATGCTCCATAAACTTGCATATTAGAAAAATACACCAGCAATCATAACTCCGATGCATAGCTGTAGATATTAATAGCTATTCAACTCTTAAATAAGGAGCATTTTGTGCTCCTGTGCTTGTGGGTTCCCACAGCTACAACAATTATTTCTTTATTGTATAATTGTACAAGCTGCTCATTTGACAGAGCACCTTGTTTTCACATAAACTACAGTCTACTTACACATACAATCCACTCTACAGCTGAGCACTTCAAACTTCTTCACTGAGCAAAATAACTCTGATCTGTTGCAGCTAGTGTTTTCATTATCTCTTGACTCTGAAAATGATACATGGTCAAAGATTTAGTTAAGGTTAGTGAAAGACTGGGTCATTCCTCCTCTTTATGTTTCAAAGCAAGACTAATTTTCACTAAATCTAATTAGGAAGAGCTTTAAATTAAACCCTAAATAAACCATCACAAAAGCAAAACCAACAAAGTCCCTTTATACACACCTCACTTAACTAAACCTGTGCATGTTTACACACAGGCAAGACCTCAGCAACTTAAATAACATTTCTTTGAAGTTATTCTAATAAAAAATTAACACATTAGGGGCCATGGATAGTTAGAAAATTTAACTTGCTAGAAGCATATTTGATTCATAAGCAAGTTTAAGAACCAGTATCCATCTGCACATCATTTTAGCAGCTTGCACTTTCTCACATTTAAGGTTTGACTCAACTTTGTTGGAAATCAAGTGTCCCCATAATCATTCTGACCTTAGGATCTTCCTTGTGTACAACTCTTCCGGTCCAGTATCATCTTGTTGAATAAAAAAAGAGAAAACACTAGGAGAAACTAGCAGAAAGTTAAGCACCATCCGTCCCATCAAAGCTAAACCAGCCAGAACAGAAAGGTATACAGAGGACAGAAGTGCAAAAACAGAGTAGGCTATACAGCTTTGTTTCAGATTCATTGGACAGAGGCTTTGTTCTGTTTTAAATAAATGACAATTGCTGTTTAACTACTCAGGATTGAAAGCTGATGGCAATCTTCATAAGAGACCAAAAAATAAGGCATTTATAACATCATGTTGTCTTCCCCACAATCTCCATTTCTACACAAATAATTGCAGTTCAACAGTGATAAAATATCAACCTGAGCCATCTGAACTCAGAACTGGATATTCTTTTGCAGAGAGGTTTAGTAACATTGAGCTTTTTCATTGCAACAGTTATTCAGTGGAATGCCTTAAGAGATGAAGGACCAAAAGGCATAGCAGTGCTCGTTCATTTGAGTTGTGGGAAGCTGCAGTTCTGCATGACTAGTCATTAGCCATAAAACACAGCACCCTTCTGGACCAGACAGATTCTCAAACTGAGAAACTCATACTACTGCTGGTGCAGTCAGTCTGGGCTGCAGCCTTTCCTTCACAGACAGGGTAGTATTGTTGAAGCTACAGTCACTTTCTGAACCAAGTACCTCCCACACACCCATGCAGAGAACCGTAAGCGCGAAAAGAGGTGGTGTGCCTTCAAACCTCACCCCTCCTCCTATGTGATGGGCACAGTCTCATCGCAATTCTTTCCATGATGAATGGATATGAACAAATTAACTTCTTGTATTTCCATTTACTCCTTCAAATTTTTAAATCAAAAGAGTTCTGAGAGGTTTAGTACCAAGCTTGAAAGAATATTCAAGACCCTCATTTTTGCTTTTTCCATATAGATCATGTTGCATCAAAAACAGATTCACAACATTCTCACATCTGCTTAGTGTTGAGAAGAATTTTAATTTTCTGAGTGTTTGGTATCAGAGTACTTAAGTGTTCAATACAAGATACCTTATTACACAGGAAAAAATATCATTACAGTGTTAAAATACAGCAAATTGGGGTGTTTGTAATTTGTAGATGAGACATGAAGTATCATTAATACAATCCTACTCCTGGAGAAAAACAGATACTAGTGTAGTCTTCAAAATAATGTAGGGAGAATTGCCTTGAATTTATTTTTACAGCCAAAAACTTAAATCTACCTACTTCTTAAGACCTTAACCACCTGTTAAGACACCACTGTTTTGGTGCTCATCAAAATTTGGCTATTTAAGCTGGATTCATCACTACAAATGTCCTCAGACACTCATCCGCTCAGTTTTCTACACATACAAAAACATTAGCACCAAAGGCTGGGCTATTAAGCCCACCTATATAGCATCTTTCTGCACCTGAAGCAAAGAAAACTTGCACAAATTGAGAAGTTAAGCACATGGCTATGCTTTAGTATTCCTACCATAGTTTCCAGATACAATTTTACTGAAAATGGATTAAAACCTCTTAAAATGGATTAAAACCTCTCAAAAGCTTCGGTCACACCTTCAGCCATATCCTCAACCACTCTCAACTATGGAAGTTGGAAGAAGTGCTTAAAGTGACTTCATCCTTAGCCAGCTGCATTAACAGAACTACATCCCCACGATTTTAGTCCACATTTAAGCATGCTAGGAGTTAATTTGCCTCACTGGAATTAAAAGGGAAAGTAACCATTAAATTTATCTTAGTGAAATACCCAAGACTATTCTTCACAAATGCTATCTATTCAACTGCAGGTGTTAAAATAGCCTAGAATCCAGGATGACAAATTAAATCTCAATACACCCCAGAGAGCACAGAAATTAGTTACAGATTCAATGACTTTCTGTACTGTATCTGAACAGTTTATTAGAAAACAGTTTCTGAATGATCCTTTTATCACATATGATACCCTCAAACAAGTTCATGAACATTTAAATCACACTTACATTACTGTCACATGAGAAACAAGTATATGGCAATTGACACGTTTTAGTGGTGGTCTGCAAATTTATGAAGAAACCTTTGCATAAAACTACCTTCCTAGCTATTGTTTTAAGACTATTGTGGAGACGAGAGAAGTTGGGTTCTATCATTTCAAGAACTCTGTTAACAGTGAAGATGCTGGTAAAGTATGAATGTTTAATAGCTTTTTCCTAGCTTACAAGGTATGATCAACTAAAACCCTAGAATACTTGCTATACAGTAAACTGGAAAAAAAATTTCAAGGACATGTCTTGGTAGTCTATATTACATACAGGAAAGTTTATATTAGAATGACTTATGCAAAAAAGCCTTATTTCACCAAGATTAATCTTCAAAAATACTTGCCTTTTAATTTGCAGAGCAGCACACCTATGGCTTCTAAAGGGACCAGAACAATGACTAACCAACCTTTAGTTTAGATAACTAAGACATTCTTCAATAAGACACTATCCAGAGAAATTATTTTACTTTGTGGTCCTCGTAACTTGGCTCTTTGAGATGTCACACTTGCATTAAGGGTAACTAACTCATGAACTATAAGCATGGATCAGTTAACCTAAGTAATAAGGGAAACGTTTGGAAACCATTTAAGCACTATGAATAAGTAAAAATGGGGAAGGGGAGAAAAGGGTAACAAAAGTAAGAAGAGTTGTCAATCTCAATATTTAAGGTTAAGACTTAGTCTTTTTTTGTTTGTTTCCTCCCCTCTTCAGTACAATGTTTGACAGTGAAATCAAAACAGTCCACTTTGCCTTCTTTACCACACTGTCCTGCAGGCTAGAAATGTATTCCCAGTAAGAGTTCTTTAAATAAAAAACAAATCCTTTAAATGAAAACTTAAATTTATTTTGAAAATTTTAAGTGTCATTTCTATCAATTTAGACACACTGACATTATCAGATCAGATAATTTACAGTGACTCACAGATAGTTTTGGCTTGTACATTCAAAAGTTAAGTATTTAATAGCTTTGACTTGTATTTCCAAACCAGAAACACTAAAGAGCATTTTATTTTACCTTTCAACCATCTTTGTTAATTAACAGACTTCTGATACCTGCTGTACTGGAAGAGGAACATGAACACCACCAAAGGAATTACTTTGTTTGAATAAAGTGAGTACCTTAATTATAGCTCCAGATTTAAGACTAATTCACTATAGCATCAAAAGGCAGTGCTAAGTAGAAATATAAGATAACTTCAAAATATATTTTCTTCAGGTGGATTATAGAGCTTGACCTGCTTGGGAAGCTTCTTCATGAAGATAAAAGGTCTTTCTATCCATTGTTAACATCATACAGTCTTAAAGTTAAGTTCTGTCCAGTTTTCATAAATATTTTGGAAACAGTTATACAGGATTTCCTTGCTATCTTTGTATTAGTGGCTAACAACAATTAATTTACCTTTTTTATTTTTAAATCATGATTTTGTTGCTTACTATAATTTTTTCTCCCACTCTCTAGCAGTCACTTGAAACTGAATAAACAAGCACCTGAAGGGAAGGAATTTGTTCGATTTGCCCATTTGGGCACAGGCAGCTCCCTTCAAGAATGCGCAACATAATTGTTTTCAAGTGAATGGCAGACCTTCTCCCTCTAAGGGGGACAGCCTCCCATTACATTTTTTTAGAAGTTCATAAACCCTTCAATTTGTAAAAGCAATGCAAGCTCCAAAGCCCTGAAAAAAGCTTACAAATTTTAGAGTACAACTGTTATGATATGCTGACATAGCGCATATCATAGCAAGCTACTTAAACACAGATTCCTTTGTATACTCCTTTATATAAAAGGCTGGTACCTCCTTAAGCCAGCAAGTAGCACATCATGAAAGATCTGAGACCACAGCTACACCTTTGTGCTAGACCCAAGCACTTTTGCTTGTATTAACTAATTGCAGAAGGGGGGAGTGGTAGGTTTTGTTTCATAAGAGAAAAAGCTACTTAAGTCTATGTAATACATTCCCTCCCCCACCTTTACTTATACTGTCCAATGGGACATCATTAATAGTGTGCCAGGAATGCTCTACCTCCTGATTCCAGAAGTCTGCTGCATTTCAAGAACCATAGGCACGCTCCCTGCTCAGGAACACATAGGGGAGGCAAAAGGGGAAGAAAAAAAAAGTGAAAGGTCCATTATATTACAGTTTTAGAAGCTATAAGAAACATGTATGCAATCTTAATCTTCCCTGTTAGTAAAGTCTGTTAACCTAGTCAATTCACATGTATAAAGATATGCATCTCAACACCCAATGAAACAACTGTATTCACAAGCCTTTAAAGTATACAGAAAACTCAGTTCTGTCCTCTGATGCTGTTTCAAGTTTGTTTTATTAACTCTTTTGGATGACTATAAATAAGTGTTTCCACTATGGAAAAGAAAGTTAGCACAGTACATTTTCATGACTGGGGAATGGATTTTCTGAAGACATCTTCAAAAGGGCAAAAGCTTAGAAAAAACAACCTGAATGTTGAATTCAGTTTCTTATAAAGTCCCTTGTAAAAATAAAAAAAGAAAAAGAAAAAGTAAAGGAAAAACCACAAGGCCCAGGATGATTTATTGCTTTTCTTCAGTTTTTTCCTTGGTCTCTTTCTTCTCAGATTCTTTGCTCTCTTCCTTTACAGAAAGCTCTTCTAGTTTTTCAGCAACTTTATCAGCACTATCATTTTTGTCTGTGCCTGCTAAGAGATTGATTAGACAAAAAAGTTACATACACGCAATACTGGTTTTTCTTTTAACACAGGTTAACAGAAAGGGTAGAGGGATAGGAGAAAAAAAGACAGCTGATATTCAGAATAAGAACAAAAGTGGAAAAATTTCCACTGACCACTGGAGTGATTCATGCTGTTTCTTTTCCTTCAGTAATTATCTCTGATGCCAGAATCCACTTGCACATTTTAATTACAAATTGAGGGCCTAATCATAGTGACTAAGAAATATGTAATACTCAAAGTCTCATTGTTACCAATAACAAACTGCACACTGCTTCCAGTCAAATAAATTTCATCCAAATCCCCAGCTTCGTGCCTATCTTCAACCAAAACACAGGCTTCCCAAAAGTCAAGTTGCCCAGTTCAGAACTACAACAGTTAGGGAAGTTTTTAACACTGAACAATTCCCACCTAAATATCTTGAAGAGTGCTGACTGCAGGTTGCTGGTAATCTCTACTTTAGGAGGATGGAGATGTTTATTTTACGAAGTAAGATACACTGTCATGCAGAAGTTACACAAGTTGATGCACCAAGCCATTAAAAAGAGAGACTTGTTACAAAATGCTACAACTTGGAACATGTTAATAGCTCTAGAAGTTAAGTGTTCTACTTGCATTATTTTATATATATATATTTGTGGAACTTTGAGAGTAAAAAGGAAACAGAAAGGAGGAAATACCAGGGCAGTTGCAGTGTTCACAGCATTTACATTTTTGTACTATACATCACAAATGCTTCGGTAATAACCTTCCCCAAAAAAGCAATGTCCCAAGAGCAATTGTAACAGACTTCTACATGAAAGAAGCGTTTCTCACACCCGTGAACTATTACTTTTGCAGACAGAAAAAGCACCTGAACTGAAGACTGCAGTTCGGCACAGAGTGAGCCTGCTAGAAGGCAGTGATACTCCATGGAGCTATCACCACCCAAACACTAACAAGAAGTGGCATGGTACTACACTTTCAGATTTTTAAACTTACCCTTCTTCGCTCTCTTGTCTACCTCATTTCTGCATTCTTCAAATTTTGCCTTGAATTTCTGTGCATCTGTTTCAGTAAAGATAGAATATATCTTTGTCAGCTTTATCTTCTTGCAACACTGAATACTTTTCCTCAGATACTTTTCTTCAAGAGTCAGGTTTTTTTGATATTTTTGAAAACAAAGCTTGTGGGCATTTATAGAGTAATCCAATTTAAATTTACACAAAAAGCCACAAAATACTTTAATTGCATCTTTTTGTGCAGAGCCATTTATTTTCTTTGGCAAGTCTAACAAGAACAGCGGCATATTTTGCACATTCAAAATGCTTAAAATTCTGGAAGGAGATACTATGTAGTTTGTGCAACTGCCAGCTGTCTCTGGCCTAGAGGAATGAAAATCTGATGTCAGAGACTGCTAATGTGACTAACTGTGCACAAAGACTGAAGATTAGCCTTGAGCTACCACCCTTATCAGCTATATTACATCTCTGAAGGACCTGCAAATCTGTACCATATCTTAAGGTCTCAGCATCAAGTACTGAAGACAAAACCTTTCTCATTAGCACAACATTCAGATTCAATACCAAAGACCAAGACTCAAGTTACATCTGACTATAACAGCTAAGAAAGCATAGTCTTCATCATGTTTTGGTTAAGTCACTGCTTGAGTTAAGTCACTGCAAGCAGTTTATCAATTAAGTTACAATACATAATGTTTCCACACAAATAATCCAAACAGCAAGAAACAAAAGCTCACCAGGCAAGGGACTTTAACACCAGAATTATAGAGATGGTAATCTGGTATGTCTACTTTGACTGACCACTTGAGGTCACTGTTGCCCCACAGAAAATTCAGAAGCCACTATGAAACAAGTTTAGGAAGTATTTACTTATTTTACWTTATAAATCTTTTTTTAAAGATACTTGAAGAGGAATCAAAGGGCATACCCATGTTTGTTCACCTCTTTTCTTTGCTGGTGCTGCAAAGGGTAAAGAGGCAAAGAACTACTCCATTAACAGAGAAGAGGAAACCCTCAATAAGCTAAACAACTTTTATCGGAAAGACTCTTCAAAGACAGGCTTATAATTACCAAAAACMTTTCATTTCATATTTGATTAAGAAAGAAGCAAGCACCAAACTAGTGGACCAGAAAGATGTATTTGGCTAAACAATATGATACTGAAGATTTGAGGAAAAGTAAGAAAGCAAGATATACTAGAGTCCATCCTGGATACAGGGAAATCCACCCAGTGGGTATGTGAACACATGGTAGTATTCCCCTCACAGTAGCTACCATCTTGCCTTCCCGTTCATTCATATGCTACATCTGGATATTTTAGACCAGGTCAGGACACAAACATCATTAAAAAGTCAGCCTACACCGAGAAGTTTGGTACAAATACAAAAAAGGAGGAAAAAAAAAAGCTGAGCTGATTGCACCACTTCATTAGCAACTCAAGGCCTTAACTCTCCAACAGTTCTTAACTTCTTTGGAGAGTTAACACCAGAAAAGACAAAAACTGAAGGAGGTGTTTTAAAATATACAGCCACTTTACCACCATCATTATTTCCTCAAGCACGCAGGCAGAATAAGAGGCAGCTAACCTACTAGCCATTTATTGTGGTAAGTAGTAAAGCAGGAAAGGAAACATTTTTCCTTTCTCATTTTGCATCTTTTTCAAGAAGAGAGGGAAAAAAATCTTTGATTCATTCCTAAGTATGAAGTGGTGGGGAACCTGCAGCTTCATTCCCCTCTACTAGCTGATCCACATGTAATTAAGGACCTACTTTCCATTCTGGTAGTCAAAGTAGTCACCCCTCCCCCCCAAAAAAGGACTAGTATGAGAGTTGGATTCAATTAGCACATTCCACTGAGTAGGTTTTCCATTTAATGAAAACAGAAAAATATTATATACTTCATTACAATCAGATGCTCTGCTAACAGAGATGGACCACAATGTTTCCTTGTTTTTAATGCAAAAATGTTATCTTGATTAGAATTGAGCACCTGCAATAAATGAAAGCAAGCTGCATAAATTAATCTCTATCCTACAGGATTACTGCTTTGAGTTTTATTCTAATTAGCATTACACTTGCATCAAATGGTTTAAGTTAAAAAAGATCCTAGGGCAAAAAGCTCTATAGATATTACTGAAGGCCTAATTTAGTCATACATGTAGACAAACAGCACAATAATTAACTGACTTCTCTCAGATAAAGCACTAATTAGCTCATTCTCTATGTAGTGATAAGATACAGCTACAACAGTGGTTTACAGTAGTATTTAGCCATTCAGTGTAACATACAGTAAATAATTAAGTTCAGTGCCAAACCACTCACTTTCTGCATTTAAAAATCGGATTGCCAGAAGTTCAGGCTTAGGGCTTTCATCTGCAAAGTCAGCATGTGTGTTCCAGACCCATGCCCTGTCACTCCCAGCATTAGGCTTCAGCTCCATTAAGGGTGTGACTGAAAAGAAAACATTGAAAGATGTACAGATCAGAATAGTAAGTGTTTCCCACACCAGCCTCCATAAGTCTTATGGACAGCTGACTGTCATGCTTACATAAAATAAACAGAATTACTTCTGGCTATATAGAAAAACAATGGTGCCCAAATATACTTTTATTTACATCCTCAAGTAACATGATGCAAGACCATTTATATATAAAAGAATACTAGATTCACTACTGTTCAGTTAAGAAACCAAGTCTGATTCAATTGTGTTTTAAAACAGATGGCTGGTATATTAAGAGAGCAGCAGCCACTAAGCACAACTTTGAGAAACAGTCAAATGGTTCAGGTAAAAAAGGCACCCAGAGATAAAAAAAATAGCTTTCTTTTGCATACAGGTAGTATATACTACAAGAAATGATTTAAAAAAAAAACAAAGTTATACCTACAAATAGTCATCTAATCAGGTTCATTTCTCTCTACATCAAATTAAAGCTCTACTACAACATTCGGCAGTGCAATAAGACGTGCACAATGTATTTTTAATTCATTTGTTCCTTCCCAGTGATAAGCCCACATAAATGGAGCCCTTCCCCCCAGAGATACTATAATTACTTAACCTGGCTGATTGGAAAAGTAGGAATATTACTTCTTGCATTACTTTAAGCCTTTTTACACTGTACATATACATGGGTTTTTTGCAGACCCCTGGATCCTTTCTTCAATCCAGGAGAAATTTTAGACGTTCTACTCACTTTCTTGCATTTAGAGATCATATTTCATTTTACATAATGTATTGCAAAAATAAAGTCCTCACATCTGCCCTGTGAATAAGTATAAATTCAGTTAAAAAAAAATCTATACTACAAGCAGCTTTTCTAGGAAAAAAAGCTCTAGTAGCATTGACATGGATGCTATAAATTTATCCATTTTGACCAGTTTTCTATGTGTCACAATTATTTTTCAAAACAAAAGCTTTATTCTTATCAGTTGGTGACTATACTACTTTTGTTATTTCTTTCACTGGACCCAAGTCCTCTAAACAGTTTCACTTCGCCAAGAAATTTCTCCAAATAAAGTGAGGATTATTGCTTTTGACTTCAGATTGGTATTAAGCTATCTTGAGCTATTTTCTTCAAAAGTTATCTAAATGTAGCTTAACTCTACAGAATACTATACTCTTAAAACAGTATTACTGAATTAGGCCAATCACTGCTGGTCGCATTCACTCTCAAACTTCCATGTCTTGCCATTTCATGGTTATTTTTATTCAAAGAGGATCAAAGGAATAAACCCCTCCTGCTCCATCAGCTCTCAAAACACATTCTTTTTCAATGAACTAGCTGAATATACCACATTCATTTCAGTTTATTTCACAAGCAGAGAAAGGCAGCTACAGATTAGTTTAGCACCTCAGTAGCTGCTTTCTGATGTTTAGGCAATTGCTTCTACTAATTCAGTAATTTGTCTCAAAGTACTAAATTATTATACCATTGCTTCCTTTCATCTTTTAGGAAAAGAAGCCTGCATACACTGATTTCTTATACTAACAGTATTAAGGCCTACATTTTCTACACTCTATTGCTCGTTGAAAAAACTAAACATCGGTAGCAATCACACAGTCTACCCCAGCTAAATTTAAACATGTCTTAAAAACACTTCAAGTTGAAAGGAAAAAGCCAGCTTTCAGACTCAACGTTGTAGGATTTCACCAAAACTGCAGTTTCTTTCTGTTAATAAAAATAAGCACTCATGTTTTTGATTATTATAACCTACTTTGTGTACACAGAGCAAGAGATGATTATAGTTATGGTCTAATACAAGTTGGATGCCTGTTAAAGACATACAGCAATTCTCTAACTGCTGCTAAAGAGCCACTGGGCCTGGTACTTTACAATGCATCATTTTTCAAGGCTAGTACTTATTTCTGCTTTAAAAAAGTTAGTATAACAATATGTAACATACTATAATGGTTTGCACAGATTTTTAGGGTTTTATCCCTCCTCATGAGGAGGCGAATTGTTCCCTTCTCCTTGTGCTTCAGGAGTTTTACATCACCAGTTCCTCGTTCTTTCCATTCTGGAAGGTCATTTTCAGATGCAAATCGGAATAGCTTTGCTCGCCTTGAAGAGGAGAGAATTAAAGACATTAGCCTGCATGCAGAAGCTTTTATTGAAATAGCACACTCACCTGAGTAGTACACTTTTTTAAGCCACACAGGAAAGAAAAAAAAAAAAAAAAGAGTCCTTTACCATAAGACCCCTGATCTACTATGGCGTATAGCCTTGGAAAATGGTATTATACAATCAAATTTAACAACAACCTATTAGAAATTATATACTATCTACACAAAAGTTAAATAGGTTCTGGACAAAATTTCTGGGGATGGCGCAGGTAACTTTTTAAATTAAGGTAGCTAATTAATAGCTTTTACTATAACTCGAGTTTCTTCCTATGTTTAGAATACAACTGTTACAGTCAACCAACAGTATTTATTAATTCAAGAAATTGAGCAGTGAGGACTCTTATAATTCCAAGCCCAATGTTTGATCATCTGTTAATAAGAAGTGCCTTGCCCTCTAGAATCACTCATTTCCCTTCAACTCCAAAAACCTAGTTGTTGCTATTCTTCAATCAGGAATAAAGGAAGCTTAGWGTTGCACTGCAGTGCAACATAGCTACTTTAAAACATCACTCTAACACTCAAAGAAGTCAGGGTGTCAAAGGAGAAACAGGAATAGTTTGGGAGATTAGCCAACGCTGACCCAAGAGACAGTCTGTGGAGCTCTGCTAGTGAAAGTGCTTCGGACACTACTGTAGAAATAGAAGCATCTGCTCATGCTACAGGATCAAAAACAAAACAAAAAACCTTACAGAACAAAACAAGACACACACACTTCACCTTCATGCAACATTAATTCCTTGTAGGTGCATCTCAGATAAAAGCATAAATTCTATGTTGGTCCTTTATGTGTAGTAGGGAAATGTTAGTATTGAGACACTTGTTTTAAAAGCTTCATAAGTGTGGTCTTAGTAAGACAGCCCTAACCAGAAGGTAACAATCTTTAAAGAGATGTTTAGGAAGAAGTCAGATTGTTATACTTCTCTATACAAGAGCAGGGAGTAGAGGCTTGTAATACACCAGAGAAAGCAGAAATTGAAGTAAGCTAGACCAGCAGATGCTCTGATGCAGATGAACTACTTTGCTCCAAACCAAATTCTTCTCAAGTCCAACTAGCACTCAGGACGTGATTCCCCCAATGTACTCACACGCTTCCTTAGGCATACCATGTGTCTTAGGCAAGCACCTTTGACAACGGGGGATACATGGCAGCAACCCTAMACACTTCACCTTTTTTCCAAGATTTGTTTTATACTGTGATAACGCATCTACAAGTCTCTAACTATAAATCTAAGCTAATGTTTTCCTTTAGGCTAAGCTAAACAATATCAACCCAGATTCATAGTGTCAGCTTCCTTGTATTGTTCCAGACCTCAATGAGTTTCTTGAGATATTATGACTAGTCATCCCCCCCATTAAATCTCTACCACCACAGTTAATACTAATCAACTTAGATTATCACTTCATATACAGCAATTTCTAATAAATTATCTAGCTTTTCATAAAACATCCAAGAGTTTAAGCTTTATAAACATTTAGATAACATACAGAAATATTCTACTTACATCTTAAAAAGTTCTTCCTCATCCTCTTCCAGAGTCTTTATTTCTTGCTCAGGAAGGGAAACTATGGGTTCAAACTGAGGATCATGGTTAGAATCATCTGCATTTTCAGTTGAAGTATCATGTTCCTCATGTGTTTCCTGAAAAAAAAATGCATATATTTTTTATATACTATGTATCAAAAAAATCTGAAGTACCTGCATTTACACTTAAAATGTTCAAGACTACTCAGCAATTAGAATTAGAAACTGAAATACCCTGCTGCCACAAAGCAAAATTAGTATAGTTCAGAATAAGTTACTTTCAAGTTGAAATACAATACACTAAAAAAAATTGGTGGTCTTGAGGTGCTAGATGTTTTTACAGTCTTACCACTCCTATTAATTGTGTAGAGGCTTAGCCTTGGAGAAATAGCCCTTGATTATAGAAAATCTTTTCTTCAAATATTTTTACTGTATAACATGTTTTATAGTACAAAAGCACTCCTAGTTATTGGTGACCATTGAAGTATCATTACTGGGGAAAAAAAAAAAAAAAAGCAACCACCCACCCCAGGTTAAGGAACATATTACATCCAGAAGGGCAACAGAATTTAGTCATTCTAGTCTTACATATTACAATCATCCACAATCAGAGGTATTTTTGAAGCATAGCTGCAACATTTATGGAGTCATTTAAGCATTTAGCTTTAAGATTACATACTTCAGGCAACTTTATCTTTAATTCTAGCTAAAATAAAGAGTTCATGGTTAAATGGTCAAGATACTTAAACAACTAAATAGGAAATAGTATCAGCCACAGCATTCATTAAGCTTAACATTCACATACTAAAAATTTTTCTTAAGTACATGAGATACATCTCTAATACTTCATATAAATGCACTGTTAAAAAGCTTTCAGTGGTGAAGCCCAGAAGGAAGATTCATCTGCAAGTTTAATGAAGCCACAGTTTTCTCAGGACAAGAGAATTTATTTGTTTTTTTGATGTTTTTTCTTCCTCTGTTACTAAAATAACAGTTTATATGTCAAAGATGCTTAATCTTATCTTATTTTCACTTTATAGATGAAGGAATCCGCTCTTACAGGCTCTATTGAGAGCATACTTTACAGGTAGGTACATGTTATGCATAAAGTAGAAAAAAATGGCTTTGTTCTGGCTGCTGAAGAAATAAGGAAAAAAAGGAGATTAGCTGAGAGATGCTGCAAAATAGTTTTTGATTATGTCAACAACATGGTACAAGCTATCACTGGTTTTACATCCCCAGTGTTCCAATAGGTTAGAAAAAAAAAAAAGGAGGAAAAAAAGACATTAAATCACATCAAGAAACTGGAGAACAACATAGGCCGAACTTTTATATATTGTTTTCTCCAGTAGTACGAAATAAACCCCGTACACGCACCATCGTTTACTCTGTTCCAATTCGTGATAGAAGCCGTAAGAGATGCATAATTCATAAAAACCACTCATGAGAGAAAGCAGACCACGCTATTACGGCGAGATCCCGCCCGGCCGCGACATAAAGCACGTGGGACGGAGTCCTTTAGCCGGGCCCGGGCACCAAGAAGGGTTTAGTCAGCCAGGCTGGGGGAGGGGCGGAAGGAGGGAGGAGGAGGAGAAGAAAGAAGGGACAGGCAAGCGGGGAGAGGAATTACTCAAAAGCTCCCGAATCGGAAACTACAGCGGTGGCGCCTGCAAGAGGCTCCGCCAGGGCCGACCCCGGCGCAGGGAGGGCCGAGCGAGAGAGGGAGCAGCCGGCCTCAGCCTCCCGCCCTCCGCCGCGGCGAGGGGACAGGCCCCGAGGGAGCCACAGGAGGGGCCCGGGGCGGCCGGACACCCCCGGCCCCGCGCAGGGGTGAGACGGCGCCCRCGCTCCCCGCCCTGCCGCGACCAGGCCCGGAGCTCGCCCGGGGCCTTGCTTGACCTCGGGCCCCGAGCCCGCCGCCCCCCTAGGCCGCCCGTCGCCTCAGCGCCCCCCCGCCGCCC
>NW_020451238.1:1785931-1867012 GCF_003343035.1 Apteryx rowi | reverse complement strand
CCCCCCGGCAAGGGATTTTGCCCCATTCCCCAGGCGCCTCCCATCGGCC
Source organism: Apteryx rowi (assembly GCF_003343035.1). Classification (NCBI taxonomy): domain Eukaryota; kingdom Metazoa; phylum Chordata; class Aves; order Apterygiformes; family Apterygidae; genus Apteryx; species Apteryx rowi. The sequence goes on along the minus strand of NW_020451238.1, from coordinate 1,866,963 downwards.
CTTGCGGCATGGCGGCGACCATCCCGCGTCCCTACCCAAGATGGCGCCCGCGTGCGTGGTAGAAGGGAGAATCACTTTAGTGTCTCTATTAGCCGTTTTTTTTTTTTTAAACGATATATATAGCCCCACATGCGAGGGACGGTACCTATGGAGGGCAGCCGCAAAAAAAATAAAGCTCCCGTTTTCTTTTTGAAACGGGCTGCCGGTGACGTCACGGCCCCGCCCCGGGGAGCCCGGCGCGAGGGCACGAGGCAGCGCGAGGTGCGCGCGGTTCCGCGGGGTGGGGGGGGAGGCGGCGGCGCGCGGCGCCTGGCGGCAGGAAGGGCGATGCGCGCCGGGGTTGACCTGGTGTCCGCGCTGAGGCGGGGGGCCGCGGCGCCGCGCTAACGCCGGCGTGTGCCCCCGTCCGCAGGGCTGGCGGGGAGCATGGAGGAGGAAAGCGGTCCGCGCGGCCCCGAAACAGTCGCGACGCCTTTGGCTGAAGCTAAAGACACGGCCGAGTCGGAAGCCAAGCAAGATGGAGGCGAGGGGAACCAGGCAGCGAGTCCCTCAGCTCGCCCCGATGTGTACAGATACATTAAAGGAGACTTGTTCACCTCTGAGATCTATAAAGTAGAAATACAGAACCTCCCGAAATACATCGGGTTTAATGACGTAAAAAAATTTCTTGCCAAATACGGACTCAATCCGCATAAGATAAAACTTTTTGGAAAACAGACCTTTGCGTTCGTGACGTTTAAGAGTGAGGAGGAAAGGGACAAAGCTATGAAAGTTCTCCACGGAGTCCTGTGGAAGAGCAGGCACTTGAGCGTTAGGCTTGCAAAGCCCAAGGCTGACCCAATTGCGAAAAAAAGGAAGAAGGAAGAAGAGGAGACTGAGATGAGAGAGGTAAAGCAGCCAGCCCTGTCAAAGACCAGTGAAGAGGAGCCTCTTAGTAAGCAGATAGCCGATGTGGTGACTCCACTGTGGAATATGCCCTATGAAGAACAGCTGGCAAAAAAGAAGCAAGAATGTGAACAAGTGCTGCAGAAGCTGACAAAGTAATGCCTGTTTGTAAAGCTACTGTAATTTTTACAAGACTTAAAGGAAGTTATGTTGRGATATAGCTAAATTTGAGCAAATCTCGATCTCTAAAGTAAGTTAGAAGCATATCAAAAAACAAATCCCCTGACAAAGTAAATGAAAGTTGTCTGTGATGCTAGGACTGTAGCCTGCWCCAGCTGACAAAACTTGCTATATTATTCATTGGTCAGCTTCAAGCTAAGTTAATGGGTATTGTTTTAAAAACACTTGTTTCATAGGCCTATGCAGAAAGATGTTTGTGTCCTTAAAGTCTGAAAGAATTTGTCAGTGTCAAATGATGTAAGAGGTAATCTGCAGAGATGGTAAAATACAATTAGGATTTCCTCTTAAATTAATACCCTCGATTATTAAGTCCAGTCTGATCTCTGTAGATCAAAGTATTGCTCCTATCTTTCTTCACTTACATAAATTAAAATTGGTGTTTTATTGTTGCATGGTTACATTTATAAATCTAGTATGTGCCTTTATAATTACATTTACCGTTCTTGTAATAATGGAGCTTTTTTGCCCATTTAAAAATTYTTCTGGAAAAATATTCATCTGATAATGAGATAGCTTTTTTTTGTCCTAGGCAAAATATACATACRTATTGTCCTGTGCAACTGTTAACCTGACTCAGTTTTTCTAAGTGTATACGTTCAAACTTTTGTTTCTGATTTGGGCAGGGAAATAGGAAATAACAACAGAGCGTTATTACCTTGGTTGTTCGTGCAGAAGCAGAAGTATAATAAAATGTGTTGCCCAGTAGAGGGAGTGAAAGCATCACCATTGCAGGTAATCAAATCCCAGATGTAAGTATGAAACGGAGTTAATGAACTCAGGGTTAAATTAATTATTTGATCTTAAAAGGCAGTGGACAAACTGAATATTTGTATTCATCTTGTGAGGAATGATGAATTTTAGACATTGTTGCCTTTCATATCAGTAGTTAGTGGAAATATTTACTAGAAGCAAAAGAATAGTTATAATTAACTGGATATTCTAACTTTAAAATGAGYATGCTCTCCCTGGAAGCTTGCTTTGTAAGCTAATACAGACTTTCCTCAAAGAATGTAATATTTTGTTTTTAAAATAAGACCTACTAAAACCTTTCCATTACTGCTGTTATTTCTCGTACTTCAAAGTCCATGAGTGTTTTCCATGTGAAGTGAAATGTCCTGTGGCCATTTGCAAGTACATTTGAGCATATGAGGGTTGTTTCAGGATAAACTTGRCATGTACAAAGAAGTGCTATTCAAATATTTTATATAACTTTATTTTAAATCTAGACTGAATATCGCAACAAGTGTGAGTTCTTGATTGGGATTGGTGTAAATCAAGAAGACAAAACTGTGGGTTGTCGTCTTGGCAAATATAAGGGTGGTACATGTGCTGTGGTGGAGCCGTTTGACACTATTCACATTCCTGCTATTGCCAAAAAAGTAGTAAAAGCTTTTCAAGACTACATAAGGTGAGCCTTTGATAAAGTGAGTTATCTGTAATGGTTTTGATCTCTTAAATACTCAAAGAAAATCATAAAATKAAATATTATGAGAAACTTAGTTTTTGTTCTGAGCTTTAAGACCTAATGTACACTAGTCTCATTCTTTAGCAATTCTTAGATACTTRCATTTTGTGCCTATATCATTGCGTATTTTTCACTTCCATCTGCTCAGTCCTTCTGAGATGGAGAGGCAGGTACCAGCGTAGCACAGCTTTAATGCAAACAGTTAGACATCTAAGTCTACAATAGAAAGTGTCTAATATTTGAACCCTTCTTCATCCACTGTAAAGAAAGCATTACTCACAGAAAGATGGTTTTTAAAGATGAATAACAAAGGTCAATTGTTTGCTTGGCTGATTTAGAGAAKAATCATCCTGTAAGAGGCACAAAAAAAAATGTAGTAAATTTCTGAGTAACAATGCTTTTGAAAGAAGGAGAAATTTCTTTAAAAATTATTAAATCCTTAAATATTGAGACCCAGGAAGAATGCTGAAGACTAAAAGTTTGAACTTGGTACAAACCACAGAAGCCAGTGAAGGCATTTATAAAAARTGTGTCATTCTCTGAATGTTGTGAGAAGAAGCTGCCCATATCCTATCAACAATTTTGGATTGGTTAAAAGGGATTGTGAGAATTAGAGGCAGATTATTTTGCATTAGGAGATAGGATCTATTTGTCAGTCTGAGGTTTGGTGGTTTTTTTTCCTTAAATAAGATTTGGAAGTCATTCTTTTTTTGACAACAAATCAATGAAGGCTCTGTCTGTGTTTATGGTTTTGATCACTTTGCCTGGTGAGCTACTTTTGTGTAGATAAACTATTGAATGTCATGCAAAAAAATAGTTCTCTGTTCAGTAACTGAGCTTTTGAAAATTGCAGGTCAACTCCTTACTCAGKTTACAGCCCAGAAACCTACGAAGGTCACTGGAAGCAGCTCACAGTCCGTACCAGCAGGAATGACCACATTATGGCAATTGTTTATTTTAATCCTCAGGTATTTAAGATGATATATAATGTGCAGCCCTGCCATACAGCTTTAAAATTACATACGTTTGATTTTATGAATATTGSACATGAAAAAGAAATAGAACCATTACTTTGTGTTGTTTACCTTGCATCAGTACTTTTTTATTTAGATTAATCTGATTCAGGCAAATAAACAAGATTAATGTACCTATAGAAGGTATATACTAAATCAAGTCTCCTATTTCTTTAAAAAACTAAGATTATTATTCTTCCTSCTTTTGTATGAAACTCTTAGAAATTAAGTAAAGAAGAGCTAGCTGACCTGAAAATCTCTCTGGCAAAGTACTTTACAGAAGGGATGGGAAAGGACAGTGGTGTTACTTCTCTGTACTTTGTGGAAGAAGGCCAAAGGTAAGAGAGGTTTTGGCTTTATTCTGGGGGATTCTCGTGGCTGAATTTCTTTGTTTGCAACAGAACAGTAGGTAGTACTTCTACAGCATTATTTTTTCTATATCTGTTACAAAGAAATAGCAGAACTGTTATACATTTGTTGAACAGTTACTCACCTTTGCCATAAAAGACCTCTGAAAATTCCTGTTCTGTTGTTTTAATTGCTCACTGRGTAAAAGCTGAGTTTTGGTGGGTGAACCCAGTTGTGGCTATCAAGCTGTAGAAGCATTTACTATAGTAGAAGAATATTTATTATTATTGGCAAATAGCTTCCATCTCCTTTCTTCATCAKTTTATGTGTTTTTTCATCTCATCTCTCCTTTGTAGAGCACAAAGCCCATTCTTCATCTAGAGATAGTGTATGCCCTTTTTGATTTCCTCAATGGAACAAGAATTGTACTCTGAAAGAAAAATTGGTCAGGAAGATAGTCTCTTAAAGACTACAATAAATGTTGGCCAGCTGTGAACTACTGCTTAGTATGTAGTATTACAATTTGTAAGATAAATCAAACTTAGAATTTAACTTACAGTGTTCTCTTTGGTGTAATTGCTATAAAGCATGCTATTCATACAAGGAATATCAGACTGTAGTACTCTAAAACTGCCAGGTATCTGACCACTRGTAGCTTTAGTTCAGCTCTTGCATTGTTACAGTCATTCCCACCTCTTTTCATGAGTTGAAAGTTGATGTATGCATGCTCAGATTATTCTTATTAAAAGGTTTGTGTGTACTAAGTATGAGAAATTCTAAATTAGCTTTTYGGAAGACTAGAAGGTGTAGTCTTTTTTTCTCTAAGTAAACTTTTATTTCAGCATACTGTACATAAAGTGTAAATGTTCTGGGTTTTGCTGAATGTAGTTTGCACTACTTTTTATGACTAGAGCTATGATAAAAATTGTAGTACCAGACATGCTTGGCTACCTTTTTTTCTTTCTCCCCCCCTGCCCTTCCTCAGAAAATCTCCCAATCTAGAAGACTTGCCTTTGGAGCATGTGGCTGGTGATAAGTACATATATGAAGAACTTCTTGGCCTGAAATTTAGAATTTCTCCTCATGCATTTTTTCAAGTAAGGATGATCCTAAGTTGCTAATTTAACTGTATTTGCATTATTGCATTTAAGGAAAAGAAAGAAAGCTAGACTAGCGCAGTGTTAACAAGATATTATATAATATACTGAGAGATCTAACCTTTTATATATTTGGTAGAATGAAATACCTTTGCGAGTATTATGTTCTGCTGTAAATACTCAGTGAACAAGTGAAAGTTTGATGGGTGCAAGTTGAAGATAACTTTTTTTTTTCTTCTCACTAGTTCAGTATTTTAATATCTTTCACCTCCTGTTGAAGGGCAACCTTTAGGTAAACAGAACATGCAGTAGCCAGTTTTAAGAATCTTCATAGTACTTTTTTTTTTTTTGTTTTCCTAAAACATAATTCTTCCCTTTTAGCACTTTTAAGCCTCACAAATAAGCCAATTCTGTTGAAACAAAACCTAAGTGCTGAAGTAGGGAAAGAAGTATGTTATCACCTGGCATCTTAAATTTATTGAAGATAAACCGTATTTTCTGTTCATTGTCTTAGATTTTAAGTTACTAGGTGGTGGGCTTTGCTTGCCCTTTGAGACAGAGAATACACTTAATCCCCAGGCACTGGTTTGGAAAACTTCCTTATTATACGTTACTTTCTTAAGCATAAGGTGTGATTACAGCACTTACTTTAAAGCAGCTTTACAAACAAGGTGGTAATAAAGCCTGCTGAATGTGTTGTCATGGTTGCATCCTCCTGTTCTCAAATCTTCAGTATTTACATTTGTGTTCAAGGAGAAGAAGTATTTTTAATGCCCAAACTTCACTTCATTGCTTAGCATTTTGCTTGATTATTTTGATTGTTGTCCTCTTCAGTTTTCAAACTTACTTTTTAGGTACTGTGAAAAAAGTCATGTTGTTACTAGAACATAGATACCAAAAGACTACTTATCAGAGAGAATTGAATGAGACTCTTAATACATGCTGGTCTAGGTCAGTTGTACATGATTATAATTTTACATGCGAAGCTGACTTGAAGAAGGAAAAGGAAAACCTGTGTTCATAAGACTCATTGAAACACATTTACTGTTTATGAAGAAGTAGACCCATTTGACATGTAATTTTACAGGTAAATACACAGGCTGCAGAAGTTTTGTATACTGCCATTAGGGAGTGGGCCCAACTGAACCAAGAGAGTACTGTACTTGACATTTGCTGCGGTACAGGAACTATTGGGATTTCTTTGGCAAAGGTGAGTAACTTCTTTTTTTTGGACATAAATCTACTTATAAGTTAACTTCAAATTTTTTATTGTGCTTGTAGTGAAAGAAAACACCTGATGTGCTTGAAATGAAACACATCATATCTTCACCTTAATTCATTTCTAATGAAACTTCCTGCAGCTGTTTAGCAAACTCATGACAAAAGCTTACCCTTGTGTTGAGGAGCCTAAATTATCTTGTAACTAACTCAGTCAAAAGAGACAAGTAGGATAGATAGATTCTAGTAAATTTTGGCTATCTCTGCTTATTAGTTTGGGCTGTTTTGGCTTAAAATTTGAATAACCGACATTTCCTATACTTTCATCATGTATAGAACAGAGCTTATTAGAGCACTTAAGGAAATCTGGCCCCAAAAAAGAAACCCCTTGACATAACTGGAGTCTGTCATGTACAGGTTGGGATAAATGGTGTTCATCCCACAACTTCAGTCTAAAAATTCCCTATTGCACAGGTCCCTTCTCAGCCTTTTTTCTGGCTGCAGGGCAGTTCTCTGATCAGGTACTAGTCAAAGTTAATGTAGTAGTAGTAAACTGCTGAATGCTATGAATGACAGCTGAATTTACATTTACGTACTGTCAACTGATCTCTTTCCCTTGATTCTATAGAAAGTAAAGAAAGTTATTGGAATTGAACTCTGCCAAGAAGCCGTGCAGGATGCCAGAGTGAATGCCCAGATTAATGGTTGGTTAAGCTAAAATGCTGAGATCTTTCTTTGTTAAGAACTGTAGTAGTTGTATGCCTGGGTCCTCTTTATATTGCCCAAGAAGTTTGGAATCACATGTTGTTGGTAGTAATCTTGTCCATTTTAACCATTTCATCTCTCTTGAAAATAAAGAGCCAGTCGATCTCTGTGATCCATTTTCCTGTTGACTAACAGTTTATATTATATATATATWTTTTTTTTCCCTGCGGAACATTTCAATGTAAATGTCAAACCAAGTAACAGTCACCCTTAAAACATTATGGTAGCCATTTTTTTGTGTCTAGATACTGGAAAATGCTCAGGTTACTGCTGTTTAAATGATCTGAAGCACCACTGATTTTTAGGGTAGACTAAACAATGTGTATTTTCTAAGGCATCAGACATGAATATCCAACTTGTGTGTACTGTTTAAAAGATGCTTGGACTGGAGAAGTATTCTGATTTTTTTTTTTTTTTTGTAGAACTGAATAACATTGAATTTTATTGTGGGAAGGCTGAAGATGTTGTTCCTTCCTTAATTAACGTATTAGCTCCCCAGAACCTGATTACTATTGTAGATCCACCACGAGCAGGACTGCGTAAGTTTACCTTCTTTAAATGTTAAGTCCATTCTCTTAATTGGTATTTAGTGCTGTAACACCTAAGAAAACACCAGTGTAATAAACTGAGTGGGAGACTTCAAGTATTACTTGAAGCAGGTGGATATTGCAGCAGTTTGTTCGTTCATGTGGAAATTTAACTTGGGGGTTTTTCTACAAATCCACTGATGCATGCAAAACCAGCAAACATCTCTGTCTTGGTTTTGGTCATCTAGATTCTAAGGTAATTCTTGCAATTAGAAGAGCTGAACACCTGAAGAAGCTCATCTATGTATCCTGCAATCCCAGAGCTGCAATGAATAACTTTGTGGAGTGAGTATTTCTTGTATTAAATCAACTAAGTAAATGCCTAAGAAGAAAAATGGGCTGCAGCAGGGGAATGGAGGGCTAAGGTTGGTGCTTTTTTTTTTTTTTTTAAATGCCAACTTCATTAAATTTTACCTTTCACCATACACGGTTGACTGCTGCTATGTAGCAAGCCTAGAACTGTATTGCCCAAAACTGAATAATAGTGGGAAATACTAGAGGCAGTAAATAACTGCATTATGAAGTTTGAGAAGCAAAAAAACTTTCCTGGAAGAGCAGTAGTGATGAACAGTACACTAAAATGTTAATACTCTACTTTTCTCTCCCACTCCTCTACTTTCCCTTTCCTATCAAGTCTTTGCCGGGCCCCATCCAATCGAGTCAAAGGAGCCTCTTTCCGTCCCGTTAAAGCAATGGCTGTGGATCTCTTCCCTCAAACCAGGCACTGTGAATTACTGATATTCTTTGAACGGGCTGAATATGCAAACGGAAGCTCTGCTGAAGCAATGCTTGATGCTACTCAAGTCACAGTAGCAGGATGTGATTCAGAGTGCTTGGATAGTACCAATCCAGCTAACACTGATGCAAGCCAGGCAACTTCTGTAGATACAGATACTGCATTCAGAGAGAGGGAATCAACTTAACTCCTGTGAGATGCTTTCCAGAAAGCTAGTTTTGCTTGTTAACTGCTTCAGTAACATCGTTTCTCTAACATCATGGTAATAAATCTCTCTACAACACAGCCGTTGTAAGCTTTCCAAGTTATTTTATTGTAATTAGAATTAAATTTCATTATGTACTATTAGGCCATATCCTGATTTTCTCCTTCTATCCTTAAGGGAAACTTAGGTGCATGAAATAATATATATGGTGGCTGTATCACTCTTTAACAGTTGAAACAGTTTGAGTTAAGATATTCCACAAATATATTCAGATACAACTATTTGAGAAAGTTAAGATGAATTTTAATGCAACATAGTCTATTCCAGGTTGAGTATAATAGACTATACTTTAAGCAAAGGCTAGTGAATAGCTGCTATTTATCAAGAACTAAGCAGTTCAACAGATGGGAGGACATTGTAGGCTGTCTGAAAGCAGCATCTAATTCCCAAAGCAAGTAATCTTGTTCAGGGACCTATAATTGTCAGTACTAACTTCCTTCAGCTCTGCTAAATTGTCAAAACATTGCAAATGTCTTTTGAATGAGCCCGTAAAGATTTAGCAATCTTATGTGTTCAGTAAATCTTTCACTTGCTAAATCTTCACTAGGAAGTAACAGGGTCTCCATTTATATTCTAGTAAAAATGCTGTTTTCCATAGCTGAGATTGGTTTCAGTCAGAGACTGCTCTCTCACTGTACTGTCACTGACAATAGAGTAAAGGCTTTCTTAGGTCATTTCCTACAATGCACAAGTAAAGCTGGGATGATTTCAGTCTAGGTACACCCTCACCTATTAAAACTTAAAGCCAGAATAGACACTAGACAGGGGCCAGCGATCTTAGCAGGAACTACAAAGAAAGTTTAGGTGCTCCACTCCCCTCAGGAATTCAGTGATCTCAGGGATCATTTTCCTCTCAGACTGTCAGTAAGTCTGAGTGGAGACTTTTAATCAAATAATTCATGTTTCACAATGATCTCGTGGAAGTTCTATACCTCTGTTGAGGCTTTTTGGTCCTGTAATAGCTGTAAAAAGTCTACCTCAGCCTCATAGTGCATTTATAGAAGAGCGATGTCTAATTCAGTTATTAGTGAAGAATGAGAAAGCAGCTTGAAAGTAACAGGAGTATTACTTCAGCTTGTTCTGTTGTTGAGAGGTTGTAACTAGAGTACTTCTGAACCCGGTGCTTCTTTCTCCCAGTTCTCTGCCCTAGACTCAAAGGATCTTATCTCAGATACGTTCCCAACTGTTTTACCCACAGGTCTGTGCTGTAAGAGGAAAAGACAGCTGTATTTAATGCAGAATTTTAACAGAATAAGCACGTACTGAAGACACCCAGGCCATAAGCACAAGCACCATTAGTGAGCAGTACTTAGTACCAGGCCCAGTACCATAAACTGCTGCTTGTCATGGTACATAGCAGGGGAGAAAATACACCTCTTCGAGAATGCTATGATCACACATGAGCTCATCAGTTAGGATTAATACTTACGTACAGATGTTCAGCACCTAGTATTAATTTAAGAGATCGTGATGCACACACTGCAGAATAGACAACAGCACTGACTGTTACAAGGAATTATCATTTTAAAATTCAAGTTATTGAACATACTTCTAATGTGCATTTAATGCAGGTTGAACAAAAAAACCCTGTTAGTACAGAGCAGGGACTCACTAATACCCCTTCCCTTCTGGTTAGGCCTGTGACACCAGATACCAAAACCAGCAGCTTTAGATTGTGTTGTTTCCAACAGCGATGATACTTAAGTAAAAATACAAATTCTGATTCAAGAAAAAGCTTTGACTCAGTTTCATCCCAAGTGATCTTTAACCATGTAAACATTCAATTTCTTACCAAAAAAGTGATAAATAGTAAGTACTTCCCTAACCAGTGAACCAGTACTGATTTCATTTCTATTTAAAAATACCTACAGGAATGAATGAAAAAAAATTCCTTTTCTAAATATGCTTACATTATCACAATACTGATCAGACTGCAGCATTTTTATAATATCAAACTTTATTGCTCAAAACTAATTGTCTGAAAAATACACATGTAGTACTCAAAGACCAAACACATAGGCTTATATGATTGTGCAGAAAAAAAAGCAAGCAGAGGCTCAGTGAAAATGAGGCTTTATAGTTGTACTAATTTAGCACTGGCATCAAGCAACTGCACCCAATACAATTCATATAGCAACCATTGTTATCTACTTGGGCAATAAGAATGGATTTTATTTTGTTTTTCACTTTCCCTTCTCAGACATACCTCAGAATACTGTAACTGATCATTTTATTTGGTTAACAACAGCATGGCTTCTTGCACTTCGCATAACTTCCCACAGGAAGTGAGGAGGCTATTACTTTCTGAATTTTACTCCAGAATCAAAGTACAGTCTAGAGAATTAATAGGATGTCATGAGGCTTTTAAATACTTGATGTTACAATATGTATGTTTGTATAAAGCCTAACAGCATCACAGGAAAGTGGAAGTTTACATACAACAGGTAAGTTATGCATAATAGTCTTTCCAAGCATCTGAGTACCCAGCTACTTCATCAGTTTTGTTTAATAAATATGTAAGAAAAAGCTGAATGACTGGTGTTTAAATAGGTAGCATCTGACTATTCACTGGAAGTCACAGTAAGTTTTCCATCAGTACCATAAAGATTTGAATGCACACTAATTTAACCCTTCAAGTCAATATACCACACTTTTGTCAAGAAGCACATAATATGCAAAGCAAAAACTGTCTAACTCCCAAAGGATGGAACTGTTCTTAAATATACACTCCATCCCTATAAAAATACCCATCTTTCTTGGGATACGGGAGGGATAAAGAACAAGTATCAGTGACAAAAGCAGCAGTTGTTTTATGCATTCATACAATCAAGATCTAAACCTTTACAGCCGATTACCTAGAAAACACACAAGAGTTACAAGACAAGTTTAGGATACATCTTGAATCACACTGTAAGTGTTCATGCAGAAGCTGAAGTTAATGCAATGATCTATCCTCTATCACAGCAGCTCGTGCTTATGTGCAAATGCAAGACTGTTACACTCCAAACAATAGTAAACATTAAAACACAAGAATACTTCACAATGACAATAAACAGCAGTTAAGTTGTTTGTTCCAGCAGTTATTGCGCTATTTTCTGGACATCTCTCCAGTTAAAGGCTGCAGCAAGGTCTAATACCATCCTTTTTCTTTTTTTTTCTTTTTCTTTTTTTTTTCTTTTTTTTTTCTAGAATGCATAATATGTTCTAAGCTTTGGTTCACAATGAAATCTCTGGATGTTTTAATTAAGGGCAATGGTCACCTTGTGATTCAGATAGTGGTAGACTGAGGTAATACAGCAATCCTCTTAAAAATAATAAAAACAAATTTGTAAGTGAGGCATCTATGGATATTCTGCAGGTGACCTGCAAAAACATTGACATTCTGATTTCAGAAAAATAAAGATCTACAAGGGTGATTTGTCTTTTACAGTGCTATCCAAGTACAGATTTTTCTGCTGAAAAGACATAAGCTGAAGTAAAACCTACCTAACACAGTTAATACATTTAGGCATAGAAGATATAAGCCCTGTCTTTATGAGAAAAAAAAATAAAAAAAATCAGAGACAAACAGCAATCACTGTTTGTCAGTACCGCACCAATATTATATACTTTTCAAAGATGGAGATTTATTAAAGCTATACTAAAAAAAAGCAGAGGCAGTGTTTTTTTGTTTTTTGTTTTTTTTTTCTTAGATAGGCCACTTCTTTAAATAATAGTTTATGTATAGTCTTCCAACTACCCGTATCCTGTTCTAACAGGATTACAACTTGCAGAACTGAAAAGCTAAATAGAATAATGAACAATGGGTGACTTCATCTTTGCAGAGACCTCTGAGCATATCGCTCAAACACAGAAACAGGTAAGACTCCAAGACTCTTCAAACACTCCTATTTAACCTCAGACATTGTAAGCAACATATTACAAAACATCAGCTTGGGATAAAAATCAAAMTCCACAGATTTCCAAAATAACAAAGGTGATAATAAAGGAGATCTGACAATACTGATGCCAATATTGTTAAAATCCAGTAGGCACAATTCATTATACTGCAATACACTATATGTAACATGTTAAAAAAAATTTTAAAAAAATCACTGTCCAGATAAGTACCAGGAGCTGCAGCAATTATAAAGAACTGACCTCTTTCACTCTTACACGAGTGTAAAATATAGCAGTACAACTTGCAACTCTTAGATAAAGCATTGAAGCTCTACCACCAACTTGGTTTTCACTCTTGTTTAAGAACAAACCAAAGAACCCACAAGAGATGGTTCTAAGAGAAGACTTACTGCAATCACCCAGTAAAGAACCCCAGCTGAAGAGGAAAAAAAAGAAAAAACACAAAAAGCAGTGCTTTCACTACAGCCAAAAGTATTTCTTCTGTGCTTAATTTATTAAAGCCTCATATGACATAGTGAGTACTGCCTGTTTTCTAAGATTGTATTTAAAAATATTTGCATATTCATGATTTCCTGTTAATCAGTACAAGTTGTTATGGTCTCATTCTACTCCTTACTCTATGTTGTATTCCAAATCTACATTCTAATTTTCATTGCAGAAGTTACACTTTTTCTTCAAAAACTAAAATGTAATAAAAAAGTAAAAACAATTTTTTAAAAAGGTAAAATTGCTGCAGTTATTTCAGATTCCTCAAAAGTTCTTTTAAAATTCTTTGCTTTTATGGTGCAAATTACTTAAGACTTAATTCATCAAGTCAGATGTATTCCAACTCCAAAAAATGAGAAATTGTTTTATTGCTGGGGAGAGGGAGTGGAACATCTTTAAACAATGCATTGGCAAAATATTTTCAGACTGTCAACCATCTTCAGTTACATTTTGGCTCCAAGCTTTGAAAACAGCCTTTCAAGTGGCAAACTTAATTACAGGTTTTTTTCTAATCAAATAAATAGGGCCATATTTTCCACTTTCAATTGATCTGTAAACTATCATAGGTTCTTTTCAATTAAAATAAAGCCCAACAATTTGGGATATCCAGCTTGTTACTCTTAACACTACCAGGTACACTTGTTCTTTTCAAGTAAAAAAAAAAAAAAAAAAAAAAAAACCCCCCCCCCCCCCCCAAAAAAAAAAAAAAAAAAAAAAAAAAAAACCCCCCCCCCCCCCCCAAAAAAAAAAAAACACCCAAACAATCAAACCTGCCTACTGCAATCTTGAATAACTATGCCTGGCAGGAGACAAAACAAACAAAAAAGAAACAGCATTACTGGCCTAATCCTATGGCATTAGAAACATTGCTCATCACTTTCATGTATTTGTCACCAAAGTGTCTTATCAGTGCATATTATTATGTGCTGAAATGCAACAAAACTTTTCACAAAAATAGTTGTAGGCATGTTCATACAAGAAGGTGTATATATATTTCATATATATGTATACATATATATATATAGTATCAGCTTCAACCTGTACATAGATATTCTGAATTTGATCCTTAAAACACATCCGTTTCAAACAGCATGGATGACTTTCAAGGAAAAAGTGCTTGCTTGAGTTTATCCTGTGTGAACATGCCTGTTCTCTGTGCATTTGCCAAGTAGAGATCTTTATGATCAATCCTTTAAACATACATATCAGAGGTATAAAAAAAAAAAAAAGAGGAAAATAAGAAAAAAAGAATAAAGGAAAATGTAATATTGCCCTGATGATGCAAAAAGAACAATGCATAACTGAAGCAGCTTGGATTTTAAGTTATCTTGCATTCTGCAGCAAACAGATTTTTAAATAATTGTTGAAAATCTAGTTCCTCCATTTGTGTTATTGCTCCCCACTTTTAAGATTTCTCATTACACATCAACAGTACACAGAGGTTCACTACCAGGCTGAGCTGATTCTACTATTGTCATCTTGGGTTTCTTTCGTGTTTCCTCCTAAAAAAAACAAAGACAAAACACACAAAAATAAATCAATCAATAACCACCACACAGATATAAAGAGAACACAATATTAAAATACAGTCTTAAAAGTTCGCGTAACTTTTGCCAAATTTATATCTTAGTCTTTTTGAAAGGTTAACTTGTTCTAATGTTAAAAATCAGCTTACTGAAGTGGGTAAAATCAAGTCATATGCCTGTTTAAAATAGAGGATGAAAATCTCTCTAAAAGCAACCCCAAAGATCAAGTTTTGAAAATTTGCTCTTTACGAAATACTTTAGAAAAAATTCTAAGAATAATTGGCAAGTCTGACATGTGGCATTTTTCTTTTTTGTAAATACAAAAAAAAAAAAAAAGATGCACAGCAACTACTCACTCTTTCTTGGGCCAATTTTTTCATTTCTTCCTGTAACTTGTTCAGGATGTGCAGATTTGGCTTGTTCTTTTTGGCATACTGCTGAAGTTCTATCACGCTTTTATCAGACGTTTCCTATTCAACAGAACCATAAGCAATAACAGAAAAGTTATTTTAATAAAAAAAATCCAAATACATGGAATTACATGGAAAATACATGGATGTGATGGCTGTATTTTCTTAAGTAACAATACACATTTAAATGAATTAGTTGCATATTAAATAGGTTACTTAATTTCAGTCTGCAAGATCTAAATGAGATTAACAGACTTGTCATCCTCAGTGAAAGCACTCATGTTTTAGGCAATAGCTAGGTATGAGAATCAACTCTGAAGAAAGCAGGATTGCTCATCAAACACACATTGTGTTTATCATGACAGCGAACAACAGTATTATGCCAAAATAGGTATCGTTAAAGCTTTGTTTTAATTAAATAAAGATAAAGCAAATGCCAAAACACAATCACAAGTTACAGTCAAACAAAATTATGTTCACCTGTTTAACCATCTTGCTACTCTCTCTACCATACATACGCAAAAGAGAGCCCCAATTTTTCACATGTGGATGCAGTAGCTGTAGGATTTTCTGAGAAGCTAATTGTTTCCCCACTCTCTTATTTTTGCCTGTAAAAACAATCATGAAAGTGTGTCATACCAGGACCTTCCGTAATTAGTTGAACAGCAATATTTACTCTCATTATCAAAATTTAGATACCAGAGAACAGTAGAATAAGCACAAAACCAGCTAGATAGCTGAACAAGTACCTGCAAAATGGGTAATAAAGAAAAACAGGAGAAAAAGGAATACATCAGAGGTCACACTGAAGTACTGTACTTACACCAGCCTCGCACTGTGTGCTTGCCACAAGTCATGACATATTCACTCTTCTGATTTTTACCAGGAATCACTTCAAACTTTATGGATGTGTCACCCATTCCATGGTTTCTTAAGAACAAACAGAATCAGTATCATAAGGTAAGTAAAATTACAACTAACTGAAGTGGTTACAGTTGTCTTTAACAGTCATTGCAGTGGAATGAGATATACTAAATTGAAATTTTAAGACATTAATTAGAGAGTAATATTTTAGACCAGTAACTTGATTTGAATGGAAAGGCAAGCCTGTATAAAGGGGGGAAAAAAAGTCCCAAGACTAAAGCCTAATCTCAGAAGACAAGGAGCATAAAGAGCAAACAGGAATTACAGGAAGATACAGCAGTAACCAGTTTGGGCCATAGGATGCCTCTTGCAGTCACAGCGTGCACTGTAGGCTGGGCCAGCCCACAAGCACCCTCAAGTTACTGACGTGACTGTGTGTACCAGCATCCAAGCAGATGAACAACGAACCCTGACCCAAACATCTAGATGCTCCTTATTATRCAGCCTTACCTTTTAAGGCACTCATGGAGAATCTGATATGGAGACAAGAGTCCAGCTTTACTGGTTAGTTCATATACCCGTGAGTCCTCAATACTGATATGGTTAAAATACTACAAAGGAATTGAAAAAGGTTATTGAGCTTTTATGCAAATAAGACACAATACTGCTCTTAACCCCTCATCTCTTCTGTGTTACGTTAAACAAATTCTGTTGCTTTGTGCTGAAAAAGCACTTTTAAATGCATCACAGAGGTCTTTACCACCATCACTAAAATTGTCATGCCTCATCTTATCTTAGCAGACCAAAGTCTAAATCACATTCTTCTCCCTTCAATTTTACATTACACAAGACAGGCACAGAAATCAACCTCGTAAACTCTTTAACACCTTTTTTCCCTCAGGACAAAGCTATTTGTTTTATCTAGCTATGAAATTCTACTTACCAAAATGCTGTGATTTAATAAAATCAAATATAACAACTATTGGAAGGTTTTGTATTTTATTAAAAATCAAAAAAAAAAAAAAACCTTCCTCATTTTCTTAATAACCACTTCAGTACTTTAGGGCATATAATACAGTTTTAAGTTTAAAAAAAAAAAAAAAGAGAAAGAGAAAGAGAAAAAGAAAAGGAGAACTCCCTTTGTATACTACATTTTTCAAAATGAAAACAATCCTTTCAGGCTTATCACTGATTTTTCCTTTATTCCATCCTGATGATCTGGTACATACTGAACAGAATGTGAACATATCACTGATATAATAGCTATTTAATATTACGAATACTTGAAAATGTATTACACATTCGTTATTTCACCAAACTATTCCTTTGGATTTTCTCAAATTTCAGTCCTTAAAGTTTGAAATTTCAGCTGTCTGATCTGACAGTAAATAGCTTTTATAGCTAAGTAAAAAAGTCTCAGAAGCTCAGGCACTTTTAGTTCTTATTTGGTCTTTCAAAAATATCACACAAAACCAGACAGCATCTAGCTCTGATCTTTACAAGTCAGCAACCAGAGAATTCTGGAAACCGGGACAGTTCAGGGCACTCAGTGTCTTGGAACACTTCAGGTCTCTAGAAGGCAACATTTTGCTAGAGAATTCAAGAACGAGGAACAAGCTCTGTTTCACAGCAAAGTTTCTCATCAGCTCCAACAGAAAAATTGTATTTTCATATTCATAAGATTTTCACACTTTCATCTGACTGAGAAAACCATGCTATGAATTTTCACTCATCTTTCTCGTATTCAAGGTGTAGTGTTCTTAAAAAACAGTTTCCAATAATCGCATTCATCAGGCAAGGGGTCAATACCTCAAGTTCTTCACTGTCTTTGGGCTTCTCCTCAGAGGTCTGTTTAACAAAGTCAGGAATAAGGATTTCCAGTGTAGCTCGAGCTGTAGAAAATGATTCAGTGTCTTGATTACTTTTATTTTAAACAATGATTCTAAACAAAAACAGCAGAATAAAAAGAGGCTTTAAGCAAGCCTCACGTTTCTCCTAGAAGTCACCACCCCTCTTAAAGAACAACTTTACCAGTAAGATATCTTTTTTCCTTCCATAAAAAGTATATTCACTTGCACTTTTTTTTTTTAAATATATATTTCTAATTGTTCAAGTTGATAATAAAAGACTCACTACTATTAAATTGTACCCAAGAAGAAACTACTTTTTACAGATRCCCCAAAAAGGAAAAATTTATCGACTCTCATATTTAAAGTGATGTAGAGCCCTTAGGACACCTACATGAGGCCTAAAAAATTAAGAGACTTGTTACTACTTTTAGGTGTCACAACATTTTTACAACACTAGTATTGTACACGTTGCACACTCAGGATTTGCCTAAGGTATTACAACAAAGTAACTTTTTTTTTTTTTTTTTTGCACAAACAACTCTGCGCTGGGTTTTGATGATTTAGCTATGCTGACAAATTTCACAAGTGCAGAGAATACCACTGGTTGTCACATATCTTCAAAAATAACTTCTCAGAATGTGTCCTGATCCCTGATGCCAAACACATTCCAATCCAGAGATCAGTAAGAATTTCTAAGGTATCAGAGACATTCTCATCGAGGTATTCATTGTCTACATATTTATTAAAAAGTCACACAGCTAGAACTAATTACTGAAGAGGTGCACTTGGAAATTAATAGCAAAACCCACATAGTCTAATGCAATTGTTTTACTACCAGAAAGAGAACCAAAACAACCACAAGTGTTTTGTTTTTAAAGAGGGCAAAGGTTTACRTTTTGCTAAAGCCCACAAGCCAGGTGTTTATACAGCAGGTGACTGTATAAATATAAAAAACCCAACATGCATTCATTAGTCTGACAAATTTTTTTTCTAGAATAGACATTCTTACAGCTGCTCAATATATGTCAATAGTTAGTATGGAAGTTAACAGCTGAAGTTTTTTCCATGGTTTTCTATCCCATGAAGTTGTTCCGTCTTGGGCTGGCATAAATACTGTTGCAGAGAGTTTTTTCTTCTTTATCAAAAAGGGGAAAAAAGCGTACCTTCTTTGATTACTAATAAATTTAATCCTACTTACTACTGCAAACAAGTCATCTTCAAAGCAGAAATGAAAACAGATAAACAATTCAGCAGTTGATATTAAGCAAGAAAGAATGTTACCAGCTTTATTCTTGGCAAGTTTTTTGCTGCTGGCAGTTCCAGCCCCATAAGTCACTCCATCAATAATCACCGAGGCTCCAAAAGGCTCACTTGGGTTCTCTGGAAAGGGAGGAGGGGGAAAAGGAAAAAAAAAAAAAGCTTTTCAAAACTCCTAATATAAAATACTCACCAGGAACATGAAAGGTCCCCATTATCAAGATTTATATTCTTCGTTTCAATTTCAAGTTGAAGTCTTAGTAGAAAGCGCACAGCCTATGTCAGAAACTACTAAATTACCTTTCCCACCACTGACACAGARTAAAATTAAAATCTATTCAAAAAACACAAATCTACTAAAAGACACCCATTCAGCATTTCACACAGACCCCTCACTAAGCATGCAACAAAGTCTCTCCAACTTTTTTAAGTAATTTCCCTCCTTTTAGTACTATGAGTAAAACTGGTCCACATTTATACCAAAGCAGTTCCCATCAACTGCATATGAACTTTTTGCAGTCTGCACCCAACTAATAATTTCTCCATAAATACTAAAGTAATTACAATTTTAGCAATGACTTGAGACAGCGGCATAAAAGACTAGATCTATGCAGCCACTTTCAGTTTCCACTTACACTTTTAAAGATCACTTTATACATACACTGTTCTCTTAGGATGACCAGGTTTAAATATGGACCTCCACGACACAGCAATAATCATCGCATACAATAACTTGAAAAGTTAAAGAATTTTAAAACTCTGCCTAGCAAAAATGCTAATGTAATCTTTGCTAGTAGGAAGAAAAATGAAACAGAACAAAACCACAAAAATAACTCAAATTATTGCACCTTTAGGGAGGGTACATCTGTGTCTATGCAAATCTTTCAAATTCTTAATTGCTTCCTTATCAAAGGCCTACACTAACCATACCATAATTACTCTTCAGAAGGGATTTGGGGTTAGTATTCTTTCTTTTCCCCCAGGATTCTGATGATTCACTAAAACAATGCATGCCTCACAATCATATCTTCCAAATATCAATGACATAAGAAAATTAAGCAAATATTAATTGTGCATAATCAGCAAAACTGCCTATATTTCAGTGATGCTTTCTTTTAGATGCAAATGAGTTACTTAAGTTCATTTTTACTTTAGCATATTTTTCCAAGTAAAAACATACTGTAGCCTTAAATATAACTTCTCCCCCACCCTCAACAGCCACTTTTAAGAGAGAAGGAAAGTATTTATTAGCTAGAATTTGGCTCACAGTAGACCTTCAAGACATCTAGGAAAAATGTCTATTTATTGTTTGGTATTTTTTAAGATATCCAAGCGTCAGAGTAGAAGTCCTTCAAGACAGCATTGTGATCAGTTAAAAACCTTAACAGACTTACCACATTCAAAGAAATTGTAAACAGGGCGAACCTTTAGGACTCGTTGCATATATTCATGCAGTATGCAAACTTCAGACTTCCCATTGGGATTAATGACAAACTCTAAAAGAAAGTGGGGGCGGGGGGGGGGGGAAGAAGACAACTAAGCAATCCCAGTTTTTAAAAAAAAATTGCTTCCAAAAAACAAAAAAGATTGAATTGCAAGCGACAAAGGATAAGCGCCCTGCCTAAGTTAAATGCAATGCAGTTTAATCAGACATGGATAATTAAGACCCAAAGCCCATTTTCTCAGAAAAAGTACTGAGAAGCAAGTGAGAGAAATTTCTATCAAAACTGAAAGTGCACTGATCATGAGCTAAGCTAAAAACTGTATGTTCATAGTTTGCAAGTATATGGTCTCTAGACCTGTACACACAGCATTTTTGGCACCTGAAATCAAATCAGAAATCAATCTTCTAATCTGTTGCTGGATATGTGTTTGTACCTCCCCGCTAATACTAAGCATGTAGACTTCAATTCCACAAACCAGAAATGCCCCTATTTTTTCAGAAAATCCTATTTACCCGGCTACAGGTCAGGTCACTGTCCTCCTGCCCTCAACGTGCTCCTTGTATTTATAAGTCTCCAATTCTTTCCTGCAACAGTATCATGCATCAAGAGCACAAGCCCTGCCTCAGTGGGCATGATGGCAAGACGTGACAAAAGGCAGCCTATATCACTATGATTTAGATACATAAAGTCCAAATAAGTCCTTAAATTAAATGGTCACAATGTGGCTCTAAGCCTTCAACTCAGAATAAAATACGTTAGCTAAAAATTTTTACAATCAATCATCTTTCACAAGGTAACACAATAATTCACTCTGCTGTCATTTTCCTACATACACACATCATCTTAAAGCACGTAACATCTACATTAGAAACAGCAAATATTTTGACAAGCTAATTTTTCAAGGTATCACCATATTGCAGTTAAACATGCTACTATGGCTACACAACCAGTACAGGTGTAAGTTAATCTCCCCCAGACATAATGTCCRCTCCTCACACCACAGGGTACATAACTGCACACGCAGTTCTCTCCTACCTGTCAAAATGGTTTAAATTAGTACTTTAAATCGTAGTTTTTATCTGGATCATTTTGACATTTGTAATCAGCCCCTAATTTGGGACTGATTAGAATGGACACAGAAGTAAAAAGGCAGCAGCATTCAGTTACTGGGCAGGAGAGTTTCCGATGACAATTAACAGTAACAACCAGCTGAAGGTAGTAACCAGTTACCAGGCCTGAGGAATTTTTTTTTAAATGCAAAATATGTTTTGATAGTTTTTTTTTTCCTTTACTATGTAACATGATAGATCCAAGAGTACAGAATTTCAGAAAAAGAAGAAAGTGGATTTATTACAGGATATTTTTCTAGTCAAGCTCAGAACTGTAATTAGCCTTTGATATGCATTGTTTGAACTCCGAGCAGATGGAACCAACCTTTCTTCGTGGGTGCGTCCTGTACAGACAAGGTAATGAGCTTCTGATTTGCAGGCAGAATAGGCCGCTCAGACTCTGCCTGCTTCCGCTTCATTTCACGATTGAATTGCCGCCTCTCAGCCCAGGTTCTGAACTTCTTTACGGTAACTTGTTCAAAGTCAAAACGCTTTTCAAGGTAGTGTCTAAAATCCTCCAGGTCTAAGAAACACAAGCACATTACTCTCTCTTGTTGACCACTGAGAAAGCCTTAAGTTCACCATTTCCACTGTTGTGAACATGTTGTAAACCTTTTTTTAGACTACTGACAAAAACAGTGGCTTCAGTTCACATATTCAAGGTTAAGATACTATTTTACATTAACAGAACTAATTACAAGTTTTCCTATTACTCTGTCAAACTCAAAATGTTTGTGCAAACAGGAAAAAAAGCACATTTTACTTTGTCACTTGAAGATTTTACCAAGCTCTAACCAGCATAATATCCAGCAAAACACTAGGAATTGTACTGCTTTAATGAGCCTCTGCTTCAGCGCTTATTCACCTTCTCGTTACCTAGAAGCAATGTATACAGTGAAAAACAATAGTACGCTATAAGCCTCAGTTTCCTGAAGCTGCCTACTTATTAAAGGGTGCATCAGAAACACCATATAATGATGCTCCATAAACTCCATGACTACCTATTGGCTTCTAAACAGAATTTAACACATTTGTTTTCACACAGCATGCTAGAAAACTGTCCCTTGAAGTACAGCCGAGTTTCCTTTATAGGATATTTCTGCAGATATGATCAGCAAAAATAAGAGAGTAGCATGTCAAGATGTAAATGAACAACAGAAAGCTGCTGACATTGCTTCCTTCCACAACGAATTCCAAATGCGAGTCACACTTATACTTGATCACTCACTGAATATTCTTTTTTCAATAACACAGCGAAGGTCCTCTTTAAGGAGAGAGACAGACAGGTGAACCACACGTGGAAGATAAGAGCTTACTGTTTTTTAGTTTTCTCCTAAGTATTGATGATGTATTAGAACTTTTTAAATCTTTTGACACAATTTTAGGATTAAATGGGACACACAATGATAACAGTACGTTTTACATTTGAACACCACGAAGACAAGCAGTAGCCTATGATCCATACCAGTATTCTGAGCAGCAAYGATTTACACAGTACTCTCAGGTACAAAGTTGTGATAAGAGGCTCATGAGATTTCTCTCTAAGTTTCTCTGTAATCTGGGCAGGGAAGTTTGGCATGACGTCTTTCGGCAGCTTTTTGTATAAAGTTATCAGACTTACATAAATAAAATATTGAAGCATCACACCCCTTTGCACGAGTGCAACTGTATTTACATGATTTATTCTGCTATATTGTGTGAATAAACAAATCCAGTTCAACTGCACCATTTACCTTAAGTGATTATACTGAAAACAGACATAATTAAGACAACACAGAGAGTGCACAGAAAAGCCTATTTACAGGAAAATTCACCCATACATACTTGATAACAGCAATCCATACGATACCAATTGATTTAACTGAACCAGACTGAGATAAAGTCTACAGCACTACATCCCTCAAATTTTCACTTTTGTGTGGAAAACCATTGCATACAAACTCTCAAAAATCTTCAGCAAACATCCCCAAAGTAGGTATGTCTCCCTTCCTGTTATGATCAAAATTGATTAATAAAACCAGACCTGTTTTTCCAGATCTTTGCATAGGARAAACCATACAGAAAGAAAACTTACCACTTGATCTTGAGCAAGATATTGTTCAGTTGGCAAGCCAGGAATAAAGTGCAAGTGTTCCAAACGCCATTACCCCAACTCTAGCCAAGAAAAGAGTCTGTTTTCCATTCTTACCTACAGATTCATCTTTACATACTTCAACTTTGGCCTTAACTTGTCCTAAGGCTCCTTGTGCTGCATCTCCCCCTGAGGGGTCTTTGTCATCTAAAGGCCCAGAATCAGCAGCAGTGGAATCTGGCTCTTCCGTTTGGCAGTCCAGTTCTGAAGATTTATCTATGTGCTTTACAGGCGATACTTCCCCATTTGGGGTTATGTCATTGTTTTGTTCCCTTTCCTCATTTTCCTTCATTTTTTTGTAATGCAAACAGGGAATGCTACTAAGGGGAGGATCATGTTTCTGCAAATATAAAATAGTACACAGTTTCAGTACTTATAGGTCACCAAAAGCAAAACCAAAAACACAAGAACAAAGATTCAACCTGCTTCAACATGAAAGTTGCTCTTATTTAGTTTAGGCTCAGGCTTCCTGAGCAATCTCAGTTCTACTCAAGATCTTAGTGTGTCCATCACTATGGTATCTTGGCACTGTTCAACACTGATATTTGCTGATAGCACTGTTCAACAACATATCTGTTGTTTTAAATCCAAACTACATTCTGTTCAATTACAAGTAATACAGCCCTTCATGTAATCCGCTGAACTTTATTGGGGGTTAAGCCCATGATGTTAAATCCAATCTATACAGATTCTCTGGGTTCATGAATATCATACATAAAAGAGGACACCACAGCTCAGGCTAGTTTACGCCTACAAATAAATGATCTAAGCACATTTCATGGTGGAATAAAACCAAYATTTTGCAGCTATAGGCTAGAACAAAGAAAGCACGAAGCAAGACCAACTCATTCATTTTAACTGTCCAAACTCACTGCAAAATGGAAAAAAAAACACAAGAAAAATTGTATCATATTTTTAAAAACAGAAGTTTACTTTTCAAGCAGTTTAACTATAACACTGGAAATAAGCCTGCTAGAGTAGAAAACATTCAGTCATTAGCAAGAACATGTCTAATTTTTCGAATCTCAACAAGTATTTAAAAATTTGACAGTTCTCACCCTTATGCTTCCTGTTCCCAAGAAATAAGGTCTAGACCAGGTAACAACTCTAGATTCTCTGTGCAGATATACAGGAATGCCTGAGTTATGGAATGTCATGATCCATCCATCTGGCAAAGGTTCCGTAGGAGGGCGGCCACGACCTTTAAACAAAGAATGGCTTTAAACTTGTATCGAACAAGATACAGAAAAGAACAGAAAAAGAATCAAGATTTTTTATTTTTATTGACTTCTCTGTCTCAGAGGATAAAATGATCCTGAAATAAGACTAAAAAAGTTTTGTAAAAACACTGTTTAATAAAAAGGTGTATGCTTCCAAGCCACAGTAAATCTTGCCAAATTATGGATTCCATGTTATATTAACTGAAAAACAGTAACAACATTGATTTTCATACAGACCGATTTGTTCATTTCACCAGTGTATTTCTCTGTTCTCCTTAGTCTTCTCTATCTACCAACTTGTATCAGCACAGGCACCAACATATTCAATGGAAAAAATCAGACTTGGTTTTGAAACAATTGAGGTTTCCATTCAAAATTTTTGCACTTGACCCTCAGGGATAAATTAGAATTTAGAAACCTCTAGACTTACAGATCCAAACAGCCAACGATGAGTTAGGGAAGTGCTGTAAGTTAAGGCTTTCCAGTTCACATCTGACTGGAGTAGCTGTTTTTTGCACTTCACACACAAAACCAGCTCTATTTTATTATATGTCCCTACTGTTACTTGAGCAATCAGACTTACTTATGTTCACTTCCCCTATCACTGTCTTTCACCCTTCCTTCTGTTCCTGCTCTCCCAACCTTATTTCTTACACTCAACCCCTTCAATTTTCCACTTTTTGTTCCAAAAATACAGCCTATTCCAAACCAGCAGGCCACCAACTATTCCTTGGATCCCTGTCATCTTCAGTGTCACCTTCCACCTTTCTCAAATACTCATGCATAAAAGGATGGGTGGTCATTAATTCCTACGTTTTATTTAACTGATGAAAAATTCTTGTAATTTCAGCCTCTAAATATTCTGTTCCAATGCAGCTTTTTCTCTGATGGCTGCAGAGAAAACTCCTTCTGTAAAGGATCATCAATTAGAAATAAAAACTTACGGTGTTATATTTTTCAGCAAAGGCACAACACAAACCAGAATTAAGTCTACAAACCTTTATTCTTAAATATCTTGGCCATCAAAAATGCCACTTCTTCCAGAAAACATGAGAAAAATTAGAGTATAATAAGCCAGTAGGACTCCCCCCATAGCAACAGAAACAATATTGCAGCAAAATGCTTATGCTCACATGCAAGGTAATACATGGTTTCACTCCTTTCTATGCCACAAATCACAGAATTATCTCACTCCTTTTTATACTAGAAATCAGAGAACAGACTCATTTTAGCTAGGAACTTCATGGTAGTCCTGTGTTAGTATAAAGTTTCAGATGGAAGAACTGTTTGATTTCTTATTTCAGAATATAATGAAGTTGTAATATAATCCTCTAGAGCAGGTTCAAAGTTTAATTCAGACTATTTTCAGTTATGTTTTTCTGGATCGGTTCTCATTTTCTAAGGCAGTTCTCCATTAGGAGTTTGTTATATTTACACAACAAACCTTGCATAAATGTAAGCTGCTGACTTTCCTAAAAGTTCTTTCTACCTAGTGTTGCATGCATGAAAATTTCACATAAAACCATTTCAACAACAGAAGTTATAAGACTAAAATAGGAAAAAAGTAAGACCACAACCACTCCGGCTGTTTCACAGCATCAGAGAGAACAGATCATCCTTGTTCACCTCCCCACTACTGAGGTAATATTCACAATTTTCTACAAATCCATGCATCAAAACATGTTGTCATTACATACAAAAGACGAAGATAAAAAGCACTCCTAAACTTCAGCTTCGCAGTTTAGGAACATGAAAACCACATCCTATGGTAGGAAGCCTTCAAACAGTAAAATCTGTAACATATCCACAATTTGACCAGAATTACTTTCCTAAACTTTGTTTGCTCATGTACCTTTGTTCCACATATATAAGTCACATCAAAAAATATACAGGTGTTTAATGAACATTAACTTACTTTTAAGTACAGTTTTAATTTTGGTCATCATCGGCTGCACACTTGTTTCTCCATCAGACTGGTGATCACTTTCACCTCCATATTTCTCATTTTCTAGTCTCCGTGTTTTGGGTGCTCGAAGACCCTCTTCCAGAAGAGCATCCACATCATTATCAAAATCATCCTGAAAGAGACAGCATCAGACACCATCCTCCTGGAGCTGCTAACCTCCCTTTCCCCTTGTACAGAAAAAGCATGTATTATTTCTATATACTTCCATTCAGAGAGAAACTAGAAATTTTCAGTGATCCCAGTAAAAAGACTGAAAAATAAGAAAATAAGTTTTCATAAGCTAGAACTAGTATTTTTCATGACAAAAATGAGCTGAGGTTATAAGACTGTAAAAAACCTTTTAAATGTTCTTTTTCAACAAGACTGTAGAAGCTGCCACACAACTCAGAAGTTTTACCAAGATAATTAATGAAAGTTTTCAACCAAAGAAAAATTCAGTACACAATGACAGAAAATCAGTAATTCTGCCTCCAAAAATTTTGCATTTTTGACTCAAGTACTGGACATTTCTAGAAGAGACTGTCTTAAAGGAAAGTCTTTGCATATGTCTTTCTAACCACTTTAACCCTCACCCCACTAAAAACTATGAATTTACTTACCTCATAGGAGTAATTCAAGGTTTCTTCATCCACTTTATCTCTTTGAACAATTGCTTTAGATGTGAACCCTCCTCCTTCTTCATCTATTTCCATCAAATTGTCGGTAAAATCTTCTAATTCATCCAGAACTGCATATTCCACTCTCTTTTCCTGATCAGTATCATTTTCATCATCCTTCTTGTCATCATTTTCACCCCCTGTTCCTACAGCTTTACCATTACTACCAGCAAAAGGACAAACATGCAAATCTCCATTGACATTATTAATACCAAAATCTGTATCTGCCTTATAATCTTGCTCAACTCCAGTGTACAGAACTTTTCTATCTTTGCTTTTGCAGCTTTCCGTAAAGCTAACACTAATCTTTACATCCTTAAGTAACTTAAGATCTGGGGTGAACTTTCGAACTGAAGGTGCATGACGAGCAGTTCTTGGGCTTTGGTCACTATTGTTAGGGTCTATTATAAGACGACTTTTGTAGCAGGCAGATCCCTTTGTGAGAAGCTGTGTTCTGCAGATACTGTGCGTGTCCCCTGCAGGGGTATCTGACTGTCCATCACCACCAGAGCTAACGTCCATTACCTCTGCGTCACTGGACGTTTGCAGGGGAGGTGGTGGAGGCTGTTCATTAGGCGGCAGAGGTGGGGGACAAGTATGATTCTCCACATTCATTTCTCTTGCAGGTTCTTTAGGGAGGGGAGGTACATTTTCATATTTCTCCATATTTAAAACTGCAAAACTACTGTTTTAAAAAAATGCTTTAAATAAATGTATATATCTATATTCCTAACATGCATAAGTCCATCAAGACAGGTTTATCATGTTCTATTCAATATGCAACACTGATGATTCAGTTAAGCTGACTACATTGTTCTTTTCATTAATGTAGACAGCTTTCAGAATCACTGTCTCAATTATTGGAAATCACAATGCATTCAGCTTAAATAGCTGAAGACTAAGACTGCATCTTCATTGGGCAAGCAGCTCTCCTTTTCTTCTTTCAACCTACAAGAAGAAAAAAGGTATTTGTCACAGAAAAAACAGAAAAAGTATCCCAGCCAAAAAAAGAATGTAATTCCTTCCCATATTTTTATTTCTACTTGAAATTTGTAGCTCTTTTTTTTTTCCAGTACTGACAAGACCACCGTCTCTTGATACCATATCAAATGAGGCTGAAATTAGATTGCTATCTCCTGATCTGTGCACCAGCACAAGAATTTGCTAACCCACCGTTACCTGTATCATCTGTTGACTACTGCTGCTGGGTTAGCAGGCAAAGCATTAAGCATGGCTTTTGTAGGAGACAGAATAAAAACTACAGGTATTTAAAATAGTTTGATATTAGAGCCATACTTACCCAACACAACARAAAGGGTAACTAGCTTGAAGTTTAACACAATTTGAAAAAACTGACAAGCTTTTAACAACTATGATTTATAAGGCAGATGGCTTTTTGAAAGTTTAAGTTACCAGGTATTTTTGAAACCCCCCTGGATACTTTAACAGGAAATTTGATATTTTACTAAAAATTTACAAGAAGATAATCTCTAGATAACCAATTTTTAGATGTTTGATCTTGTATTCTCATTTGATCCATACTATTATGGGGCTATATATTTGTTATATCTGATGGATTCAGGTATAGATGCATAGTGTTAAAATTCAAATTAATTCTGAAAGGCATTTAACAGGTAATGTTTTAGGCCATTTTAGGTCACGAACATTCAATTGCTATAAGTAACTTTAGGTTTTTGCTACATTAAGTGGACTCCTTCCATAATTATGTGTATGATGTATTCTTAAATTACAATTTTGTCATCTGTGCAGGACTGTAAGCACCTGAGGAAAGGAAGAGGACATTTAATTATAATTTCTTACCTGCTATTTTGGTTTCTCCAAGTCCCTCTGTGCCACCCAAAACTGGGTTTAAATCTTCCTACTAGCTGGAAATAAAGCAGTGTTACTCTGCCTAAGAAAATCAGCTGGCTGAATTCTCTGTTCAAAGTATTTCCAGGTAGCAGAGAAAGTCTACCCAAACATGCTAGAAGAAGAAGCTGAGTCCCTARTGTCACATTATAACATTTGAAGACAAAAGGGCAGAATGTCTGGGTTGTCACTGGGGACTTAGAGAAGCCAAATATAATTCTGTAATGTATCTCCATGCCAGCCCAGACAGAACAAACTTCAATTGCAGTGTCCAAACACCAGCTGGGGCAAGGCAGGAAGTTGGGAAGCAGCAGTTATAATGGAACCAGTAAAAATTAACARCATACAGAACCTACCTACCTGGAGGCTGGAAGGAAACAAAATATAAGCGAGCTTATATTCCTGTTTTAGTGATTCAGCCATAAAAATTTTGCTGGGCAGCAGAACTGTTCATTTTTATGTTTTTTTTTCTTCTATACACCCAACTGTAAGACACATCCAAGACATTGAGCTTGACATGCATCGCATGTCTTACTCCTACTAAGGAATATGATTCCATTTTGATAAAAGCTCTAAAATAATCAATCCCATCCTCCTTGTTGTGAATACATTAGAAGATATTACCACACAGAATGAAAAGCAGTTCATCCAACACTAAGACAAGCAATTCYATGTATTTAAATTCATCCCATCCTAAAGAGTGGTGATAATATGATCACCAGAGAAGCAATCAATTCCTTAGTCTTTCAACAGGTTCTGAAACATGTCATGTTACACAGAACACCTCCAGAAATATATTTACATCTAACATCCTTTCTTCTTCTCATCTTCAGATAAGAAACAGACCAAATGATAAGTTGCTAGTTTCTTCATCATTAATTCTGAACAAAAGTAGGAGTCAAGGGTTACAATATAAATTCAGTAACTACTGGAAATTAAATGCCTAAATAATCTCATTCTTCCATCTTAGAGCCTTTTGAAGACTGTTGAAAATAACAAATGGAAGCAATTTACATAGSCAGGAAATCCTAAAGCTGGGGTTCTAGAATTTGAAAGACAGCTAGCTTCACATAAGATCAAGGAGCTACCTGGTCCCATTAGAAAGATGATTTATGACAAGTTGTAAGAGATGGTAAAGAATGCAGTTTCCACAACCCTGATCACATCCTGCTCCAACTCCAAAGAGTGTTTTAGCAACACTAATATCAGAACACAAGAAATTAATCTTCACCTGCCAAGATTCAGCAGCCCTCTGATGTTACACCTCTGCTCTTTGCAGAAAAGATGTCTTCTTGTTACTACATTCAAGCACTATTAGCTATAAAATTCTTGTCATCTTTCCCTTCCTTTCAGGCTTGAAGTAATGAATAGCACACCAAATCACTGCCAGGGATCGTCTGCTACTCAGTACACAGTGTTGCAAGAACAAACGCAAAACAAAGATGGGTTTAAACTAGCTTTCTCATTTCTTGCCACAAACCTACCGTATCCCTAGGGTAGGGTAACAAGAGTCTGGCAGCTCTAAATTATTGTGTGCTGCGATACCTTCCTATGCGCTACAAAAAGGAAGAAGCAGAGTAAGAGAGCGTTCCAATTCTCCAGTTCCTACTTTCTTGCCAACTGATGCCTACAATATGCCCTTTATACCAGAGGCTAAAAAAAGCCAGTAAGGATTTTCCCTTAGATATCAGGTACTACAGGAAAGAGAGAAGTAATAGAAACCTAAAAGGATGAGTTAGATGGGCTTCTAGGTTAAAAACAACCAAAGAGATCTTAAATGAAGATAACCAAACAACCACATACAAAAAAGACTAAGCATATTAGGTTATGTAATATAAAAATATAACACAAGTTCACCTGCCTATTGTAATCTTTAGTTAACTTGCCCTGAAAGAACAGATCTTATTCTCTAAGGCCCTAACAAGTTCCATTAAGCGGTGCCTTCAAGATTCAGAAAGCTGACTGTCAAGCCTGCTTCTCATACTAGCCAACAATGCATAAAAGGATTCAGACACCTTTCTAAAAGCATCWCAGCAAAGCCAGGGGTAACCTTAAAAAGATATGGAGCACTTCAGATGGCTACAACAGCCAGGCTGTACAAACACCGAAGGAACTCTAGATGAACTGGAGAAAACACAAATGCACAGCTGATATCCTGCACATATCACCAATACACAGAAATTTCACATTTTAGCAAATCATTTGAAAAGGATTCACATCACAAAGTAAAAGCAAACTCAAAGAAATAGATGCGCAGTGGACATCTAAACATAACATAGCTAACTGAGTAGGTTCCCAACAAAAGCAGAATACTGAAGCTCTTCCTCTTGGCTTAGTTATCTTATAGATCCACATCTACTGAAGGGATAAAGAAAAAAAAAAACTCAGCTTTTTCTCTGTTTAGCAAGTACCACTGTCTATTCTCCCAGTCTAAACAGATGGATCGAGAGGAGGAAAAAAAAAAAAAAAAGGAAAAGTGCACAGACAAAAGGGTAACTCTTTTGAAGAAAACAGAAAAACAGAATCTTAAAATTTGTAACCAGTACTGCCTACGCTCAAAGAGGAACTCCCTTTACAGAATAGCATTTCAGCAGTCTTAAGCGAGTTCAGTGATGAACAGATTTCCATCACGAGTTACCTGTAGCTGCWATCAGGAACAAAGAACAACATATCACAGATTCTGTCTTCAGAAAGAATTTCTTTCAAGAAGAACCTGGCATCCTTGCCAGAAACTGCTAACTTCACATTCAGTGGACCCCAAAAGGAAGAGTGGCTCTGAGCAAATCCTCCTTATTTGCTATCCAAATATAAAGTCCTCTTCCTCATCTTCTGGCTCCAAAGGGCAACTCTGCAGACTAGAAGTTATGATGCACTGATCATGCTTAAAAATCCACCTAACTCTAACCCCTGTCAAAGTAATCCTCACTCACAATCATCTACCTTCTTGTTATCCTCTATGCCTATTGTACATTCTTCATACACACAGTCTTCAGAATAAATTTACTCTTATTAAGCATGAAGTGTTAGAATAAAAAACAAACAAAAAACAAAACAATAAGGAAACTGAATTATTTATTTCCATAAAACCAGAACATCCAAATGAAAATGTTCTGTAAGTTGCTACTACCTACAAGAGCTCATTTCTCTCTGTATTATCAGCTTTAGCACAGAAAGATTCTGAAGGAAGCAACCATTTTGTGGAAGTCATCAAGGCAGTTTCAGAAAAGCCACTCGGGGCCCAATCATAACTTTACCAATGGCAAATACAGACAAAGCCAAAGAACTTCTCTAGTTTACAAGACTTCATTCAGCACAGCTACATCCCATTTCTGAAGTAGCAGAGCATGTGATGTGGGAAAGGCACATCTGTAAGCGGCAAAGCAATTGCTGCACTTACAGCTTGACCAGTTTTTTGGCAGGGCTTAGATGGTTTCAATTAACAGTGTGAAACAGGAAACAGTTWAAAAAAAACAAAAAAACAAAACTCTGCAATTCAGAGTCTAAAAAGTACAAAATGCATGCTTCCACTCACCTAACAACCGGCTTCTTACTTGTAAAGAAAAGCAACAGACATAAGCTCTCTCACTTCCCCAAAAAGCAAAGTAATCCTAGCAATCAAAAAAATGACACAAAGAACTAGCGAGCTAATTTCTCATCCACAATTAGAGTCCTTAAGTTACCTAAGCAGAAGGGAGAAGAGAAATATTCATGAAAGAAAAGTTAAAGAACCCACTCCAAGGTCTCTAAGTAAAGGAGTAAACAAAATGAATGGGCTCACACAACAAGCTCTCAATCCCACTTTAAGAGGGAAAGCGTTAACTGCCTCTTAGCTTATTTTAGGAGGTCTACCCTCTCAGTGGGCAAAAAGATGCTAAAGATAGACCCCAGTGTCAATGGAATGCCTATTATACTGAAAACTAGGTGCAGGAAACATAGCTGGCAGATTCAGACTTTCATTTGGAAACGAAGTATAATCAAGTGAGAGTAATAGCCTTCCTCTCCTACCCACCATAAAAAAAAAAAAAATGGGGAAGGAGTTGAAGAAAAACTCCCTTTGGAAACGTCAGAAAAGGATCACTAAAGAAGAGAGAAGCAGAAATTTGAGAATCTGCAGTAAAAGCCTGAAAACATATCAAAAGAAAATCCTCTTTCATTAATCCATGCTAAGGACAAAGAGGTGCAAAGGAGAGACCTTTATTTTTCCAGGGAAAAAGAGGAAAGTTTAGGAACCTAAACCATTCCGGAGGCTGAATTAGGTAATTTAGAGGAAGACATACTGTACTTCACCACGAATAAAAAGAGCACATGAGGAAGATTCTTGAGGGTTAGGAAGACATACAACTCTCTCTTCACCATCTCCAACGCACAAGGACCAAAAAAAAAAAAAAGAAAAAAAGAGAAGGGGTGGGCACGCACGTGGAGGGGAAGGAGGGCTGCGTCTTTTTCACAACTTTGCACGGGAGGAGAGGCAGAGTCTTCACCCTGCGGGGTCCCTCCCCTGTGTAAAGGGGGAGAAATCCTTCCAGCACCACCACCCCCCGCCCTGTACCCTAACACTATACGGTATAAAATCATGCCAAGGTTAATACTTTGCGGGGGGGGGCAGAAAGCTATGGCGTTTCCTTCCCTCCCACCACCCCGAACGCAGCTCCAGGGAGGCGGCAGAAAAAGCAATCGAGCGAGGGAAGACCCTGCCGCCAGGGAAGGGGCGGGGGAGGAGAGGCGGGCCCCGGCCGCCCGCCCGCCCGCCGCAGGAGCCGCCGCGCCCGCTCGGGCGAGGGGCTGCCGCTGACTTTGTCTCCACGGCTCGAGCGAAGGCTGCTGRCGGCTCCCGGCCCGCAGGAGGGGCCCGCGGGGACGGAGGGGTTACAGCCCGCGCCGCGGCGATTGGGCCGCGCAGGCCCCACTCGTGCACGCCCTCCGCGGCGCCGCCGCCCGCCGGGCCAGCACCCACCTGGGCCATTCCCGGGGTCCCCGCCGCTCCTCCTGCCCGGGCCCGGCGTGAGGATGGGGGTGGGGGAGCGCTGGCGCGGCCGCTTCACAGAAACCGCCTCCCACTCCGCGCCGCCGCCGCCGCCATCTTTAAACGCCTGCTCCGAGTAGCTCCGGTCCCCGCGGGGGGGACTCGCCCCTTGCCAAGCCAATTGCGTTGCCAGTCTCAGCTGTCACGAATTTGAACTCTCGATAACTATTGGTTTGCTCCCGGGCATGTTAGCCCGCCCTACCAATAGAAGCACGAGCGGCACATACCCTCATGGTGCCTGGCCAATGAGAGGAAGCCGGGGGCGGGAGGGAGGCGGCGGTGCGTGTGGCGGGAGGGCGCGTCCCCGGAGGCGGGCTGCCATGACGGGGCAGCGCTTCGGGCTGCCGCGGGCTCTTTGTCTGGGGCCGCGGCGGCGGAAGGGCCCCGAGCCGGTCTGAGCCCCGCTGCGCTTGTGCTGGGGCGCGCGGGAAGCCCCGGCAGCGGGGAGCGGCGCCCAGGGCGATGGGAGGGCGGAGAGGTTGAGGCGGGGGGGGGCCCGAGCGGCAGCCCCGAGGCGCGGGGCCGCAGCTGGCCGGGCCTCAGCGCACCGGGCTGGGGTTAACGAGCCCGAGGCTGCACCCCGCTTAAGGCCGACGGCCCCCGACCCAGCCCTTTCCCTCTAAAGGAAAGGTTCTTTCTGTAAAAGAAAGCAGAACAACTTTCCCCTTTGTGCAGGGGAGTTCACTAGGGGACGAAGGCAGACGGTTAACCCCCGGTGAGAGGGTAGACGTGTTGTGCAGCATGCTCCAGCTGTGCTCTCTCTCCTCCACCATTTCCTTACATTTATAAAGCAATTAGGGGAGTCATCCATTCTACCATTCCTACTTCATTTGTCCATTATCATTGCTTTAAATATGGATTTGATAGTACACCTGCACAGCTGAATGACTCTAATGTAACCTAATGCTTTTTGCCCTCTGTTTGCCCATCTGCTCATTTTAAATAGGAAAACTAGATCAGAAGCAAAGTATATTGGAAGAGTTAATGCCTTTTAATCAGGCCTGACAGAAGGACTGTGCACACTCAAAACTTGTGGAGGGTCATGACAAGGTTAAGTTGGAGGGAAGTTGCAAGTAGCAAGCTGTGGGAAAAGGTGAATGGGGGARCTGTTACCAGCTCRGACAAGARGGAGTCTCAACAGGAGCCTCAGACAAACATACCCAAGGACACCGGTGCAGCTGGGAAYGATACATCCTGAGAAAGTACAGATAAACCAGCAAAGGCCAGTGGGAACCAAGGTTAAGAACAAGACAGCTTTTCTCTAACTAGGAAGCAAGTAGCAAAGTACAAGGCATGAGCGCTGCGTGCGTGATCAGTGTAACGGTTGGCTACCTGTGACATAATCTGCATGATGACTGGCTTAGCAAAGTGTATCTGTAAAACCGCTGGAGCAGCTAACTTCTTAGTATAAATATGCTCAGATACAAACAATAAATGTCTCAAGATGCACCACCTCTGGAGTCCGTGTCATCATTCACTACAAATGGCACCCGAACAGGGACCCGACTTGGTGTAAACAGGAGACATCGATACGGACTCAGTGCAGCGTAAGAAGGCAACGCCGATCCGGTAGCAAAACCCGACTGAACCAGGACAGGACCGGTCTCCAAGCATTACCAGGACCCAGGGCCTTACCAGTACAACGCGTCCATCACCTCAACAAAGGTGAGCTGTTGGGAATCATGGGGGGAAGGTTATCCCTAGAACAGAAACAAAGTCTCAACGTATGGAGATGGCTTCTGGACAGGCAGAATTGGGTCCTTTCAGATGGCAAATTATTAACACTTTTGGACTGAATTACGAGAAATGTACCYGACTTCCCTGCAAATGGGACATTTCAACTCGATGAATGGGCGAAAGTAGGACAGAGACTATATGAGGAAGTGGGGACTGGAGATGTCACAGTTTGTAAGCATTTGGCTACGTGGGGGACAATCATGAGCACTCTAAAGGTGACACAAAAGAGCTTGTCTTCTACCCCCCCTGCTTATGATACGTCYTTACCTTCGGCGCCCTCCCGAGGGGAGCAACCCCCAGTAGCCCCGGCACCCCCCCACGGCCTGGACCCTGTCCAATTAACCCCTGAATCGGGGAACGGGGAAGGCAAGAAGGGTATTCACAAACCAACCCTACCCTCCAAAGCTGATGGTCATGATGAAGGTGATTCCTTTGATCCAGGATTTGTAGACCCCCCCCCCCGCTGGCAGTCAGGGGCTACAGGTGGAACAGGGGAGAGACAAATGGGAGAAGTGCTGTCGAGAGGCCTTACTAACAGGGGATTTACAAACTGTTACTGCATTCCCAGTCATCTATAAATCAGGGGAGCGTCTGGCTTATCAGAGTTTTAATTAAGAGATAATTGCAAAGTTTGTTTTACAAGCCTTGCATGGGCTGCCGGGTGCAAGCGCCGATTCAAGTTTGTCCTTTGCGAAAGTATTGCAGGGACCTACAGAACCGTACACCGCGTTTGTTGCTCGGTTATGTGCAGCAACTGAGCAGCAAATTAAGAATGAGGAGGCTCGAGCGTTATTGTTGAAGCACTTTGCTTTTGAGAATGCGAATGCGGATTGCGCAAGAGCTTTGCAGGCGATTAAAAATCGATTGAATTGTACTATTGTCAATATGGTACAGGCTTGTCAAAACATAGGTTCTGTACRCCATCACACTGAATGTCTTGCCACTGCAATAGCGGCTCAGATATATGAACAGAGTGGGGCAAAAAGAAAGAACGGATGTTTCCGCTGCGGGGCAGCAGGCCACTTCAAAAAAGATTGTCCAAAGACCTCTGGCGTGAAACCAACGCCCCCGCGCGACTGCCCCAGGTGTGGAAAAGGGAGGCATTGGGCCAACGAATGTCGCTCCAAGTATAACCACAAGGGGGAGCTCATCACCCAGGGAAACGGGAGGCGGGGGCGAAACCGCGCGCCCCGAGCAGCCAAACGGGTGCGGCCATAAACGCTTGGTCAGTGAGCTCATCCCAGCSGCGAGAGGAAGCGCAGGGCTGGACCTGGCCGCCGATGAATCCGTGGCTCTAACCTCAACCGCAGTGAGCCTTATACCCACGGCGGTGGGGGGCCCATTAAGGCAAGGGTTGCACGGACTCCTACTGGGACGATCGTTGACTACAAAACTGGGGCTGTTTGTTTTGCCAGGAATAATTGATTCAGACTATCAAGGGGAGATAAAAATTATGGCCTGGACCTCTGTCCCCCCTTGCTATATCCCTAAAGGACAACGCATAGCTCAACTTGTTCCCTTTCGTAGTGTGACCCCACAGGGGGTAGGCGAGAGGAGAGATGGTGGATTTGGGAGCACTGGAACATCTCAGATACATTGGGCAAAGGCAATTACTTCCTCTCAACCAATGCTAGAATGTCATATAAACAGACTTAAGTTTAGGGGCCTTGTAGATACCGGAGCAGACATTTCGATAATACAAACAAAACAGTGGCCCACCCATTGGGAAACCATATCACCAGCATCAGCCATTGTGGGTGTTGGAGGCATGCAAAGGCCTCGACAAAGTGCCCACTTATTAGCTATCACAGGGCCCGATGGCCAGTCAGCCCGAGCAGCACCCTTCATAGCTCCCATCCCTTGTACGCTATGGGGACAGGATGTGCTGGGCCAATTTGGCATTATCATTCAGACTACCGCTACTGCAAATTCAGCTTTTTAACAGGGACCATGGATCCGCCCTTCCGACAAACTGTACTGCAACCTCTGAGACTCAACTGGAAAACAGACATCCCAGTGTGGGTTGATCAATGGCCTCTAAAGAAGGAACGGCTGGACCAATTACAGCAGTTAGTAAAAGAACAGTTACAATTGGGGCACATAGTACCAACTACTAGCCCCTGGAATACCCCTGTTTTTTGTATACCTAAAAAGAGTGGTAAATSGCAAATGCTACATGATCTCAGGGCTATTAATGCTGTAATTGAACCCAAGGGTGCGTTACAACCACGATTGCCATCTCCAACTATGCTACCTGCCAATTGGCCCTTGACAATAATTGACATTAAGGACTGCTTTTTCTCTATTCCCCTGCATCCTGAGGATGCCCCCTGGTTTGCCTTTTCTCTACCTTCTGTAAATCATGCTGCGCCGATGTTACAATACCACTGGGTGGTTTTACCACAAGGTATGAATAGCCCTACAATGTGTCAGGTAGCAGTAGCATGGGCTTTGCAACCTGCCCGACAAAGATTTCCCGACGCTATCATATACCATTACATGGATGATATCCTGATAGCTGCTGACCAAAAGCAAATCTTACATAAGGTAACTAATGCGGTTATGCACCATCTACATTTTGCAGGATTACAAATAGCCCCTGAAAAGGTACAAAGAAAACCACCGTGGCTCTACCTTGGCTGGCATATTACACAGCACACAATTAGGCCACAGCCAGTCCAACTGCAATTAAACGATATTGTCATGCTTAATGACCTACAAAAATATTAGGAGCCATTAATTGGCTCYGACCAGTGCTAGGACTTTCCATGGAACTGCTGCACCCCCTTTCTGAAATGCTCAAAGGGGACACCTCTCTAACCTCTACTAGAACTTTGACACCTGAAGCGAGAAAGGCACTCCAGTTATGTGTCCGTGCTCCGGAAGAACGCCAGAGTTGGCAACACAACTTCTCGTTGCCTTTCTATTTAGCCCTGGTTGCTAACCGCTTTCAGCCTTTTGCAGTATTATTCCAATGGGACACAAAAAGCACAGATCCCTTGCACATTTTGGAATGGATCTTTCTGTTACATACTCCACCGAAAACCTTATGGACTCTTACAGAAATGTATGCTACGCTTATCATTAAGGGAAGGGAGTGATTGCAAACCATGAATGGCCGTGACCCTGAAGTTATTTATATCCCAGCCACTATCAAAAACTTGAACTGGTTAATTTCAGAAGATTGGGGTTTTCAAATAGCCCTTGCTGATTTCACTGGACAACTCTCCATCCATTATCCTCAGCACAAGTTATGGGCGGAGGCCAGCAACTTACCCCTAGTTGCTCGGCGCCATTGTCACCTCGTCCCGGTTCCTGGTTTAACTGTCTTCACCAATGCCTCGGGCAGGTCTAAGAGGGCTGCTATCACGTGGCAGGATCCTGCCACGCAACAATGCAAAACAACAGTACATACACAGGAACAAGGGCTGGTACAGGTACTGGAGATGGTGGCCGTCCATATGGCTTTTGAACTTTGTGCCAATGAACCTGTAAATGTTGTTACTGATTCCTGTTATGCCACGGGCCTTGTGCAAAGGTTAGAGGCCTCTTTTCTCCGTGAGGTCTCTAATGCCTTGCTCTTTGCGAACTTTATGCTCTTTGGACTCTTATTAATCATAGAAAGCATGACTTTTATGTTTTACATGTACGCTCGCACACAGACCTGGCCAGACCCATCGCTGAAGGCAATCAATGCACTGATGCAGTGGCCATGCCAGTGGTGGTACCCAACCTTCTAGAACAAGCCAGACTGTCTCACTCCTCCTTTCATCAAAACGCCCGCTCGCTGAAGAGGCAGTTTCACCTATCCATCCAGCAGGCCAGAGACATTATTTTGTCTTGTCCAGACTGTCAGCAGTTCACCCCAATGCCTTCGAAGGAAGGGGCGAACCCTAGAGGCTTGAAGGCTAATGAACTCTGGCAAACAGACATAACGCATATTTTAGAATTTGGCCGCCTCAAATATGTATATGTCACAGTCGACACCCATTCTTGATTTCTGTGGGCCACCGCCCACACTGGTGAAAAGGTTAGGGATGCGGCTCCGTCATTGGCTTGCCTGCTTTGCAGTCTTGGGGGTGCCAACAACTATCAAAACAGACAACGGCCCAGCCTATTGCTCAGGCCATGCATGCCAATTTCTTAATACACGGGGCATTTCTCACGTAACAGGCATACCCCACTCCCCAACCGGCCAAGCCATTGTTGAGCGGTCACACCGCAGCCTGAAAGCTATGCTACAAAAAGGGGGGAGACACTGCTCACCCCACAAGAATGGCTGCACAAAGCATTACATGTCCTTAATTTTTTGAGTTGTGATGAAACAGGTCATAATAGTTCTGAACATCAGCACGCACAGACATAAGATTAATACAAAAGCCCCCAGTTCTGGTCAAAGACTTGGCTTCTGGCCAATGGGTGGGACCAATGGAACTGATAACTTGGGGGAGGGGATATGTTTGTGTTTCTACAGGAACTCGGTTACGATGGGTGCCGTCGCGATGTGTACGACCTTATGTTGCCTCATCCTCAGAGCAACAAGCATGCCCGTCGGATCAGACACCTTGGAGCATGGCAACGTCTGGGTAACTCTTGCGAATGTAACCAATACAAACACCCTGTGTTTATCAATGGCGACGCCATCAGACCCCTTCCGCACTTGCCTGGTCGGACTTCCTCTTGATATACAGCACATGGGGTCTCTTCACAATGATACTGTATTACCAAATTGCAGTGTGCCAGGTACACTTCAGCCCAAATGGCGGTGCGACACAGAATGGAGACGCAGGGGTGGGAATAATTCCACATGGTATAACAACATGTGTGATGCGGGTAATCTTCCTGCCCTGCCAGTGCAACCACAAGAACTTGACCTATTAGGAACCACACAGGCTGCAGTCTGCTTTTATCTAAACTACACTTCAGGAATATATATCCATGAGACTGGCATTGACATATCCCCCACAGGCATCTATGCCAATGAATCCGTGTGGTGTAATTATACCACTCGGAGTCAACTAACGCCCGGACCAAAACCCRGAGGGCTAGCAGCTAATGTGTTTCTAATATGCGGCCAAAGAGCCTGGAAAGGCATACCAGGTAAAGCTGTGGGGGGCCCATGTACCTTTGGGCTTTTGACGATGTTTCATCCCGAAAAATTCTTAGTTAATGGAACTGTCCACGCTCGAACGAAGCAGTCCACCCACGGCTTTACATCAAGTTGCGATAGTAACGTAGAATTTTGGAATCCAGCAGAACRTATCTTGAGTAGTATTTTTGCAGGAATAGGGACTGCTCATGCTTTATCACAACTTAACAGATTAGGATGTTGGCTTGCAAAAGAAGCAAATGCTACTAGTACTGCCTTGAGCGCCCTACTGACCGATGTAGATTGTTAGACACGCCACCTTACAAAATCCAGCTGCAATTGATTTTTTGCTATTAGCCCAAGGCCACGGTTGTCAGGATTTTGAGGGGATGTGTTGTATGAACCTGAGTGATCACTCTGAGTCGATACTTACAAGCATTACAAAATTGAAAGAGTTAACAAAACAATTGCAAGACAACGATGGTGAAAACTTGTGGGGAATGTTTGGTTGAAAATGCTTGCTGTGGGGCCTTGGTTAAAACGCATACTGGTCCTAGGACTTATTATAATTTTTATGTTTGTTGCAATACTAATCTGTGTGCCATGCTTATTGAATTGCGTACAAAGAATGATTGACCAGAGTATGAAGCAAGTCTTAACCTTCAGATCCATACAGCCTTAGCCCTTCAATTAGTAAAAGAAGGGGGAGATGTGGAGGGTCATGACAGGGTTAAACTGGTGGAAAGTTGCAAGTAGCAAGCAACAGGAGCCTCAGACAAACATACCCAAGGACACCGGTGCAGCTGGGAACGATACATCCTGAGAAAGTACAGATAAACCAGCAAAAGCCAGTGGGAACCAAGGTTAAGAACAAGACAGCTTTTCTCTAACTAGGAAGCAAGTAGCAAAGTACAAGGCATGAGCGCTGCGTGCGTGATCAGTGTAACGGTTGGCTACCTGTGACATAATCTGCATGATGACTGGCTTAGCAAAGTGTATCTGTAAAACTGCTGGAGYAGCTAACTTCTTAGTATAAATATGCTCAGATACAAACAATAAATGTCTCAAGATGCACCACCTCTGGAGTCCGCGTCATCATTTGCTACAAAAACTTGCCACTGTTTTCCCACACACACACACCCCCAAGTGTATCCTCAGCTGGTTTAAGGAAAAGGTACTACTTCCTACAAATGCTACTTTATGTTTTCAAGCAGAACTACAGCACTACCACTTTGAAACTGATCTTAAAGAGGACAAATCAAAGTAGGACTGTTTTGCATGCCATATGTACCAAGTACTTCACAGAATAACCCTAACATTTGATTAGTTTTCAGGCACAGTTCCTAAGCAATTACACTAAAACATCTTACACACATTTTATGTAAAGTTACATGTGGAGGTTTAATGACTATTTGCTGCTCTAATTCTCTGATACTGTATAATTTGGTGAAACTTTTTCTTTCGCTGTCTCCCCCCCCCCAAAAAAAAAAAATCTCAAAGATACAAAACTACAGTAACTTTATACTGATACACTTAAATTACCAGGTTGCCTCTTTCATCATTCACTATAATACTGATTTGAAATCAACATCATAGGAAAAACAAAACTATCAAAATAATGCATCAAAGGCTTAATCACTTGCAGTATGAAAGCATTAACTATTACAGTTTTTGTTTGCTTCCACAAGCAATTTCAGGACATGATAATCAGGCAATATAGGCACCTGATGGCTTTAAGGTCCCTAAATACATTGTTATGAAAGATAACTGTAATTAATATTTTCTGTTAGGGCTTTCACCTTTGTGTTTGTCTGACTGGACTAACATATCTGATGATATTCCAGTATTTACTTTGACATAATGCCATGGTGCTATTACTGGTACATAATGATAAGGTTACTGAAATCGGCTGGCATCTCTGCCAGCTGCCTTCAAACACTGAAAGCAGTACATATTTTAATTCATCATTACAGGCTTCTGCACTCAAGCCAGTATCTTAGAGTGGTTTTTAAATGACGACCACTTTTATTAATTTTAAAACAGCTACTTCAGAATGCATATTTAAGAAATATGCGTGGCTTGCAAAACAGCCATTTACATTGAGTTTCAACCTTCAAAGCATAAGTCATTAACTGTATAATTTGTGTTAATGCTGACATTTGCTGTAAACTATCCACATCATGTCACCTTATAAATTGCTAACATTGTGACAGAAAACAAGAGGATTGTCCTTTTCAAAGATAAGGACACTGCAAGTATCATTACTCATTTACATCTGACTTATGTAACTTGTATACAACTGAAACTTGCACTGAAAAAGTAACTTGTGTTATTTTTTGCAGTGTACAATATTTTTCTATGTACACAAACTGCAACATTTGAGTTAGGATCTGAAACAGATTTTCATGTA
Source organism: Apteryx rowi (assembly GCF_003343035.1). Taxonomy (NCBI): domain Eukaryota; kingdom Metazoa; phylum Chordata; class Aves; order Apterygiformes; family Apterygidae; genus Apteryx; species Apteryx rowi. Next base: position 1,823,396 of record NW_020451238.1, on the reverse strand, counting down.
AAGATACAAGATATTAAAGTATATGTAGTGCTTTGAAAGTGAAAAATAACTACAGAAGCAACCGGTATATTAGTTTTCCATTTTGCCTCAGTTTTCAGAGAATCATAGTACTATGACTTAATGCAATGATGCAACAGCTGATACTTTGAGATACTGACAATATACAAGGAAATATATTTCTAACCCTTTATAAGCAAAAGCTTTTTTTAAAAAAAAAATCCAGGACCAAAACAATGGTTTCAGCAAAACAATAAAATTAAAATCATGGTTAAGTCTTTAACCCAGAAAGCCTGTATGACTATCTCAAACCTGTTTAAGAAAGCTAAAATAGTGTTCTGTGCAAGTATAGTAAAGCTACTTTAAAAGAGGACCACTTTCTACAAACACTTTAAGTCCAATACTTCAAAAGGCAAAGAGGGAGGAAATCCACCACAGATGGAAAGGACTGAAGTTGGTCATCTGTACAAAATCTACTTACTGATTTTCTACAGCCCACATATTGCTCTAAGTGAAAAATCCCAACAGTTAGAGCAGTTACAGTTAGAACCGTGCATCTTTGCTAGGTCACCCATGCATGCCCAGGGTCAATTCTCAGCGGATCAAAAGCAACTGAAATAGGTTGACCTCCTGCATCTCTGGGATGATCAAACTGAAATGCATTAGGGAGATTTCAGTCTTGTTCTCACTGGAAAACTGCATCAGAATATAGATTAAGGATCACAAAAACATGAGCGGTAACTAGGCACAGATTAATGAGAGACTAGAGAACTTTTAAGCCCCCTTCTCTCCCTCCCCCATAGGTAGGGCCAACTGATGTGGAGCACACTCCTACCCTTTAAGTCAGAGACTAAGCTTGTCTTATATTGGCAGCTTTTAGTATGAAGTCTTAAACATGGACTGGAGTATTGCCAACCTTGCCCTGCGTATCTGTTCAACAGAGGGAATCCTGGAGAATTAAATCCAATCTGCCACATCTGACAAGTAGCAAATTCACCTGAAAATTTTTATTCTCTGGACTTCTAACAAGACTTCTCAAACACATGCACAAAAAACCTCTATCTTCCATCCAGAGTTCTGAATTTAAGTGGGGGGTCCACCTGCATAGAAGAGCTTGTACTGTCAGAATCTGCAATAGTACCAGGAACTATCATTATCATTAACAAAAATCAGTTCCTAAGATCAAGGACATTTTCATATACAAGATACAGGAAGGTTGAACAGAAACAATTGCTATCTTACACACAAGACAGAAAATAAGCCCACAAGGAAAAGTAACTATAGATCTCCTAATAAAGTTAACAGACTGCATTCATCAGAACGAAGATTAGGTGGAGCCAGTGTCTTTTTCATATTGCTAGCAGCAATGGCAGTAAATGCAGTTCATACTGTGCTGTTCCAAAAGTGAAATATGCTGGAAGAGAAATTTTGCTCTTCCTGCAATACTTACCTTTTGCAAAACAATTGTTATTTTACCACAATATATTTCACTTCTTCAAGCTGTGAAATATACACTAATAACCTGTCCTTCCAGACACTTTACTAATCAATGCATAAAATATATTTGAGGTATGAAACAGATATGCGTGTATTTCACAATATGTATTTTTAACCTCATGGAAGCTATAATGACCCGGTTAACAGAGCTGAGTCACTCTGAAGTCTGCAGCATGCCAATTTGCACTCAAAGATCTGGATGTACATAAAAAAGCACAAACCCTCCCTAGTAACGTTATTAGGGCAGACAATTTTTTAATCTAAGTGCTATTTAGGTGGTTTGTCGTATTCAGTACTCACATTTCAGCCACCTTGGACAGTGAGGAAGAGAAGGTGATTCCAGACTAATTGCAGACTAATTACAGACTTTTGCAGCTCCACAAAAACTAACCTTTGAACTTCAGCAGAGAAATAGTTCTGCATAGACTGTTTCCCTGGCACCTGGGCATACTGGAGAGGCACATCAAGGCCCAGAGTGGAAACGACCRAGGCTTCTGTGCTTCCAAGGAGCGCTCCAGATAAAGCTATGTAGACTGGAACTCTGAGACAGCTCTCAAGCATAGAAAGTTAAGTAAAATGCAATTAAAAATATAACCCACAAACCAAAAGAATTCACGGGAAAATTGCTTATGCAGAAATGTAAGAAGTGCTGCAAATTCTTTAAGTTTTACTATGTTTAATTGTATTAAGGGCATAATTCAAACTAAATCAGCATCCAAAAAGATTCTTTCCACTGAGTTCAGTGAGATTTCTCTCAGGCTCCAAGGATGAGTCTGAGGAATAATTTATGTGCCACAGAGGCATCTGAGATAACACAGATGACTCTCTAATTTGGATCTGGACTGAATACTGTGCATATCAAATTAAATGCCCAGCTCCCTATGGAAACATTATAATACAAACTTTATTCACAAATCCTCAGAAGGTTCATGACATCCTACTTCAGGCATCTAATTTAGTTTGCCCCTAAAAGAAAAGAACCTGCTTCTCTCCTAGGTGTTCAGAGAGCTAGATAAGCCTTCCCATTGATTATATTAAGAAAGCTTAGATTCCCCATGTAGATAGTGAAGTTAAATGCTTATAGTTAAAGCACGTGACATCAGTAAGGCTGGGATTTTCTCCCAATTTTGAGATGCAGTAAGTCTCATTCACCAGAGAATGATAAATCCATAAAAGTTTTAAATGGAGACAGCAGGTGTTAGACAGAAAACCAGGCACTGCCATTATACATTGACTAAGGTAGAATTAGTCAAAACAATTTGAGTGGGAAGAAAGGAAGCTTAAATCTGTTCACATTAAGTTAGGTCTTGTCCAAAATATTTTTGACTTTYTTTTTTTTAAACCAAAGTCTGCTCTCCTCATCTACCTCTGTCAGTCATCATGTGACAGCCAAAGATGTCCAGGGGATTCCATGAGCAAGCTCAGATCAATTTTCTAACATCAAAGGGGTGGTTGATTGCTACAGAAGATAATCAAAGTAGACACATCCTTTGGCTCTATGCTACTGGCGAATTCCTTGCACTCTGGCATCCATAGAGATTTAAGGCAAACTAAATTGTATTGCTATGAACCTGTGATGTCTATAGAAGTGCATCTAACATCTAATCTTTGCATTGTAGAAAATTCAGCTGACTGGTTACTCTTAAAGTTTCAGATTGCTATAAGCTTTTTTTGCCTTTTTTTTTTTAAGAAAACATTACTAAAGTGAGACATGATGACTAAGAGGTCAAATAGAAAATAGTTCCTCCCTCTGACAGCCCACAAAGTTGTATCCTAGTTCAAATGAATATTAATGACTTCCAGGGTTTCTTCCCACACAAATTACTCTACGATTACATTCAAAGCTATTTGTATATGGAATGTTCTTGAGGTAAATGCACCTGAGCGCAACACAGGAGATCTGAATTCTTGCCTGCTATACAGTTCGAGTGACCTTGGGCAAGTCACTATAATTATCAACTCAGCTATCACTTTAGCAGAAAATTTACAAGGTGGATGCAGCTGCAGTGTGAACATKGGGCTTGCGCAATGGCAAGACAAAAAAAATGGCAGAAGATGAAACTCAGTGATCACGACTTATTTCTTCTCTTAAAAACTCTAAATCACATTGGTACTTGTACAACTGAGTTGATCTTGATTCATTCCTGGGCAATACTGAGATCTCAAAAGCCTCCTCAATCTTGCAAACCTTCACACTGAGGAATGATTTGTGCAATCCAGTTTAAGTAGCAATCTCTGCAATTGGACCTGGGTTGGTGCTGTTGTACAGAGACTGAAGCTGCCACTGCTTGTTCTTGATTTATAGAACAAACTTCTTATTAGGGCTGAAAATTCTGCATTTTTAAATACACTAAATTTATTTATGGGAATAAGAAAGAAGAATTTAAATGATAACTATGTTGGTCAGAATACAAGTCTTAATACTTTGCTTTCTATATGCCCTTTCATCCAAATTGATCAAAGTACTTTTCTGGAGTGGATAGTATTTATCTGCCATTTGTGCAGACAAACCTAAGCATAAAGGAAAACAAAATCCTCTGAGCCAGTCACAAGCCTGCTTTCACTTCATGCATCTCTATGATATGCTACTGTCCAGTTATTAAACTAACCCAGCAAGCCAAACCTAGTTACTTTTCAAGAGCTATAGCAGTCCTCTATTGACAACTACTTTAATTGTAGGTATTTCAGTTTCCCCTAAACTTCTCCAACCACTGACCTCTGTCAACTCTCAGTTTTTCTTGCAAGTCATTACACACTATGACATTATAAATTCAAGCCTGCACGGTAACGAGCATCATTTGTTATTCCACAGAATTGCTGTGAACTACAACTAAGAAGCCCGCTGTTCCAAGGCCTAAGCTTAGTCTAATGGTGCTGACACTCAGATGGGAGTCAGGAGCATAATCCATGTGCAACTGCACTTACACAAGCAAAACTGTACACATCTACCTTTGGTTTTCCTAAGAGAACCACAGTAAGTTACACTGCTTTCAAGCACAGATGTGCTGGTATAGCTGTGTCTACATAACTGCCATTCTAAGATTGCTTTGCCAGTCTAACACATGCATAGTGTACCAAGAAAGTACTGACACTAGACTGGCACAATGTATTACTGAAGAAAAAGTTTGCAGCTGCCATAGTGCAAGGATACCTGTACAACACATCATAAACGCTACACCTACGGGTAGTGCCAGCCAACATGAGCGGGTTTGTAGAGCAGAACAGTTGGGGCCAAATACCTTGTGTCCACACTATATGCATTTCAGGCAGTTTTGCTTCAGACTAAACCTAGCCTGGTCCCACGGCCTGAATGTACATACATTACCAGCTGCAGTGCATTCCTGATACACTTCTTCCAGTTTAGTCTCATCCAAAAGCAATCTATTCCCTGGGTTCTGAGATCACTCTGCAACGTGAGCCAAAGCACAGTAAATAGGGACTATCAGAAAAATCACTTAAGTACACTATTAATCCAAACTAAAAACACTAATGTAGACCCACCTGTAGAAAAGTCCCATGCATGCAAAGGGGACTGGGACAAGCTGCAGATGGAAGCGGGATTATAGTCACACTCTTTCCTTTGTTCCCTCCCCAAAATTTTTATCGCGTCACATCCTAACATAACTGCAGAACCAGCATTCACAAAAATGAAGTAGGAGGAGACACTTTAAGAACAATACTAACAGTAGTCAGCATACATGCGGAGTTCTCAGACTGAGTTAAAACACAGATGTGCTGAAGAACTACTTTTAGGGGACCTAAGCATTCAGTGTCTCTGGGTGGCAGAGGGTGTGGGTGTTGTGAGGGAGAACTGTGCCCTAAGTATTCCTACCTCCCTCAAGTATTTGTTGATGCTAGAAAAAAAAGCCTCTTAAGCAATTTTAAAAGTTTGCTTAGTATTCTAGAAACATGTCTGCTCTGAAGAGCATGCACAAGTCATCTAAGGGACAGAAGTCAAAYGTTATGGCACTATAAAAGTTCYGTAATCATTGACAGGACAGTTATTTACTCTCTAAATGGGAGCCATTCAAATGGGTCATAACAAACATCAGATGRATAAATGCATTTGGTTAACACCTTGACTCTACAGTTATTTTTAATGCCCATTTACAATAAGAGCTAGTACACAGAAAAAAACCCTACCTTTCTCCTTCACCTTTTTCTTGGAAGAGCACATATTTGAGGCAAAAACCTCAGTTACTGGATACTAATTATAACCTTGCACTATGAGAAGTGTCACTATTGGCTCCACATTCTCCAGTTTATGACTTAATTTATGTTAATTAATATCTGAAAAGCGAAGTGGTTTCCTCCAAACAGAAGCAATGTGTTTACACAACCTGGTAAGTTAGTGGCCAAGGTTAGTGCTCTGCCCATAACGGCTCCTAGGCATCTCAGATGAGATGAGTGGAAAACGCTTCCTCTGTCACTAGAGGCAAGCTTGTAAAACACTATTGCATTAGAAGGTATCGCCTTTTTCAGAGGCCACTAGAATAACAAGCTTATAAAATGCAGTTTCATAAACCCAATTCAGATGCAGAACATTTTACTGAGAATATTTAAGCACATACTATCAAGAATATGCTGAAGTCTCATTAATTCAGAGCAAGTTGAATGAGGACAAAGAATGCTTCTAAGTGCTCACTTAAAAGCTGGCTTATGCATATTTTTAAATTCTTTCCCAAGTCACTATTACATAATTGCAATTGCATAGACCAAGAACACAGTAGTATCATTAGACTCTTGAAATATAGCATTACATTTCACACTTATTTTAGTAGATAAGATGTATCCTACATAAATTACTTCCACAATAGTTATTTCTATGCTATTCAAAATAATTTAATAAAGTCCAGATCCCATACCTATCTAATCATTTTAGCTTCAGTGGAAGTTATCTGTATGGGGGGCCAGGAGAGGGGGTGTTATTGAAAGAATACATCAATGAATGTCATTTCCAGATCAAAGTCTTTAGGAGAGAAATCAGGGCTTCATCTGCATTTTTATTATGTTTTAACAAAAATCAAAGTTTTGCTGTTGAAATTTAAATATTTAATAACAAGAAATATTGTGATAATTCAGGTTGATATTTAGTAAATATGCAAAGCAAGAAAGTAAGACAAAACAATTATCTGAAAATGAAATACATGCTGAATAAACAGTGTCATTTTATCAGATATACAGATTAGGGTTATTCTTTTTTTACACTCACCTTTTAAATTTAATGCCTTAATTGAATATCAAGGATTGTTCAGCTTTGCAGTCCTACTTGCTGATTATTTAACCTTTGTTTCCATATCTTGTGTTACAACCACTTAAAACACATACACTCAAGCTATACATCACAGAAATCTTACCTACAGTGACTCTTTGGCACAGTTGAATGCCAAGTACATTAGAACAGATATCCCACTTTAAAGATTAATCTGAATTCTTTGCCAATTTTCTTATAGATATAAAAAAACCTAATAGTAGTTGAATCAAGCCACACAACACTTCATGTTTAGAATAAAAATCTCAGTAAAGTATCAGTAAGTATTCCTGACGTTGTCCAGATGTCTTAGAGCTATACTACCCATCTTTGTCTACTTGTGAAACAGCCACTCCATTTCCACTCAAGCTTTTACAGACCATCCTCAGAATGTCTTTCAGTGTAACAGATTTTCTTCATTATATTTGTTCTCTGCTAAATTAAGTATGGCCTTCTCCCCCACTTCATTTCTCCAACTACTGATCCGTTTTTAGTTTGCATTGGTTTTGCTCCATTTATCTTTCTAGTGCATAGACACCAAAATTTTACATGAATCAGTAAATAGCTTGCTTTTTTACTCCTTCATGTTGCCTATGGCTGTCTTAAATAGGCTCTAATTCTTGCCTATCCTACTTAATATCAAAGTTTGCATTAAACATTATTTTTCTCCCTCATGCACAATCTTTAGTGCTATGTTCAGTCCTTATCTCTTATTTCAAAAGATAGGGTAGATTGGAGTACTTTAATGTGATACTGCTTTTTCACTCAGTTTTAGTTCTTGATGCAGAATGTTCCAGAGATAGTAGCTTAATATATTTGCACTACAGTGAGCTATATTCAACATTTTCTTCACTCTGCTCATCTTAACTTAAATTTCACAGCATGAGTCACACTGATGGGTTGTGTAACTCAGTTAATTCTATTGCTTTTACAGTTGATTACAATACAGAATCCATTTTCACTAAGTCAAGAGCATTTCCTAAATTCTCAAAAGCTAAAGACTTCTCTGCAGAAAATGAATCAGAAGAACACCACAAGTAGTGTTCTGTTACATGAATCTGGATGATATGGAACTAATTCCTAGTAGTTAGCATTCCATATAAATAAGAAGGTTCATTAAGCCATAAATGCACATTATTCAAAATTTTTTTAGGCTAAATGTGAAGTGTAAGATGCTTTAATTATTGTCTTATTATTGCTTTGTATTTCAAGGTTTCATTTTGAAATGACTTATTTCCTTATGATAGCATGAAAACAATATTCAAAGTCCATTTTAGCATTTCGTCTCAATATTCAGTTTGGTATATTTAGTTTTTTAATAATAAATACCAGTTAAATCCTGATCATACTGGGAAGTTTAAAAGACTAGTTCATTGTCTGGACTAAGTTTTTCTTTCAGTAAAACTACTGAAAACAGTCAGTGAGACAAGACAACTACATCTCCACAACAGATTTCCAGGTATGCAGAACAATAAGGTAGTCTCAGCTTAGCGTAACAAGAAAGTCTCAAGTCTGCTTAAGATCCAGAACTTTTCCACAGTGAACTTGTATTCTTTCCCTTCAATAGCATTTTGTAAGGCATTTTGTAGCTTTTCACTAAGGAAGCACTGCTTTTGCTCTTTCACATTATTTGTTGCATCTCTGCTGTGATTATTTCTGCCTTCTTGTGAATCTGAACACCTCAAAGTACTTTTAACATGCATTTATCATAACTCATTTTTAAAGGTCCTCAGTTATTATCCTCTGTTTGCCACAAACAATTCTTGATGCAAATCCCTGATTTCAAGACCAGTAATCCAGACCAAACCTTTCTTGCTACATAGGGAAGAACTGGCAGCGACAACTTCAAARGTCTATTCATTAATAATCTTCTTTTATTGGGTTTTAGTTGGGTTGCCCCCTTAACAATGAGTGCAGGACAATTCCAGTGGCTGGTCTTCTCTAAGTAACTGTCAGTTTGAGAAGATGCTGCGTAAAGCTTTAAAAACAAACACACACCCTCCATCATTTTGCAGGCAAGAATATGCCAGCTCCTCTTCCTGTAATACCTGAATGTGCCAAGCAAGCTTTTAAATTTTGAAGGATCCACTCCAATCTGCAAGGGAAAAGGCAGATTCTTGAGTACCTTGAGGTCATGGCAGGAGAGGGATGCTTGAGACATTGTTTCAGACACTGGATGTTTGAGAACTTGTTTCCTACCTGGACTGGCTCTGCTTGGCACAGATCCAGTCAGAGGTAGTGACAAGAGAGAACAGTTGCCTGTGAACAGGGAGGTGGGGGGCACCTACTGATCATCAGAAGTTGGAGGCGATTTCAAAGGATTGATCACTATGACTCTTAGTCTGGGAACATTCCAGTCTGTACACTGTTTACTAACCTGAAAAACAAAGCAAAATGCCCAGACCCTGGATACCAGCCTTAAAAATAAATATTTACTCATTTCTTACCACAATTCAAAATGGAGAGAATAAGTATGGCAAGAAAACAAAGTAAAAAAGAGACAAAAATACAGCACTCAAAAAAGGAAATAAATACCAAAAGCTTAAGTCGTTGCGAAGTTTTCATTTCTAGTTTCTCATGAGCAGAAGGATTTTACCTCATTTCGTTGCACAAAGGTACAGACACATTAACATTCACATCTGCACAAATGCACAATTTATTACTGTGACAAAGACTGGTCAGAATTACTTTATTCTGATTCTAGCTTTGAACACACATGTAAATAACAGTTATGAAATAACTTTAAGCAAAAAATGGAGTTGAGTGGTTACAAACAATTTAGAACTCCTTCCATTACCATTTTAGCAGAAAAAAGTGAGTCAGGAGAAAAGCTCTTGTAAATTCAGAATATTGAAAGCATGTTCTATATAAGCAAACTTATTAAAATGTCATACAATAGTTTCCTTTATAGTTTTAAAGCTGATATTAAAAATTTCCTTTTATTTTTAAAAATACCTTTATAAAAATAAAGTACTTTCCTTATTAATGTTAGCTACAATTGAATTTTTCCAGTGGATTCATTGCAACTATAATTATCACAGCAAATATCAGCTTATGCACTTTTTTATACCTGATCGTTTCTATGGGAAAGCACAACTTGCTGAGGTCTACACTGCAGCCCTCGTTCTGTTCCCACGGAAGCCAACAGCAAAACTCCCATAAGCTTCAAAAGAAGTTAAAGTTCACTTTATTAAGTGACACTTACAATACTGTACTCTGACATAAGAGAACATTAGAGGTTTGGGTTCTTTAAGGTTTTTTGTTTTTGTGGGGGGAAAAAGCAAATACTAGAGTTTTGATTTAAGCATAGGAAACCACACTAAAATCAGCTGTTTTCACATCTCAGGTCTGACTTGCTTCTCTTTTGCCTATGTATAAAGATGAGGGATAAACATTCATTATTACAGGACTACCGTAAAAACTAAGGTTTATAAATGGTTTCAGTGTGAAAGAACGTAAAAGCATTTTACTTGTCATTTAGGTAATATGCTTAAATATGTTTTGTTCAAATTCACACTGGCATTTTTTTTATTAAGGTACAAAAAAAGGTTGATATGCAAGCCCTGAGCAAATTAAAGCTGAGTTTTATTTTTAAATATGCACTTGTCAAACTCAAATTTAAGACAGCAATAGCTATTTCTTTGCAACTCAAACTAATAGCATTTTTTATTCATAAAAATATGCAGTGTAAACAGTCAAAAAAAAAGGACTATTTCCTACAGCTCAGGAACTGTCCAGGTGACTCCTCATTTCAAACCAAGTACACCCCCAACAAGACACAAATGTGATGAAGTTTGTATTAACAGTCTCAGAATCAAGGTGGTCAAAAAGTCATTTATATAGTCCTGAATCAAGAAAGCACTTACGTGCCTGCGACTAGACATGGAAGTAGCCCTGGTATCTAGAAGTTATTTCTCAATACGCAAAAGAAATCATTGGATGAACGGTGCTTTGGTATCTCCTGGCAATAAGCAGCCTGGGAACGGCCTTTCACACTACTCCCTCACTTCAACGGGAAGTCTAATTTACCTCTCCCCTCAGTACGCGGACAAACACACAAAGGACTGAGAAGGCTGGAATACACAGACCCAAATACAGAAAAAGGAGCACATCTTTGTAGATTGAATCAGAAATGTTGCTACTTTGTAATCATTACTTCATAATCAGAGAATTGTAGAAAAATACATTCAGTAAGTAGGAGAGAAAAAATAACCATGATCCACTACCAGTTCAAGGTTTAGCACTCAAAATAAGTCAAAATAGAATAATAGCAGCAAAACAACTTAGGTTAAGATATCTTGGTATTAGCTACAGTCTATCGCCTACCACTAAATAACTGGAAAAAGCATGCATTTAAATAGCTTTATAATTCACAGTTGTTAGAACATAGGAAGTGCATCTTAATACTCAACTTTTTCAGCAGTAATGTCACTTTACAACAAATATCTACTTTACTAAAAAAATACGAGTAGTCACTCCAGCTTTTGATGTATTATACCAATAAAGAAATAAAGCCAAAGTTGCACACTTACAGAAAAGCCTGATATATGTAAACCTCATATTCAGTTTCTCTTTGCAAATAGATATCTAGTCCTTACTGCCTGCTGGGGAAGAAAAAAGAAAACTAATATTGCTAGTTAGACTACCAGAAAACAACATGTCACATTATAAACCATTTTATTCCCTTCAAAAATAAACCAATCTACTTCCATGATTTTTTAGTTTCTACTGAATAAAACTGAACAGACACTGAACTTCAATTTCATATCTACACTCAAATCAAGTTTTAGAAAAGACATATTGCTGTACTATTTATAGGAAAAACAAACTTAAAGAATCTCTCTCTCTTCCAAGGCAGAACACTGCACCATGGCATAGCTGAAAAGTTTAAGTGTTATTAAAGCATTTAAAGCTGCAAAGATAACATACATTCATTTACCACAAACAGGCATCAGTTTTACAATCCTAAAATTATATGTTGAAGGGAAAGCAAAATTTTGTAAAACCTTCAGATAGAACAATAAAAGCAGCAATATATTTCCCCTCCTTTGAACTGGGAAGTATTTAAGATTCTCTTTAAAACAACTTGAAGGACAGAAAAGCAGACTTCTGTCTTGGGCAAAGATGGCCTTGCCTTGGAGGCAGAGTGATAGAACAGATAGCCTCATGGTCCTTTCTGATCCTATTTTCCATGACTTCTCAACACTGGTTCAAGGCATCATATAATATGTTGTTTCAGTACACAAAGTAATTAGAAATGGCTATATAGAACTGTCTAGCTGATTTCCTTTATCCTCTATGTGCAAAAGCAAAAATCAGTAATTTTTGGACAGAACTACATTCTGAAACTTAGCTTAACACAGACTCTCCAAGAAGCTACATACATCTTCAGCTCCAGCTGAAGTCAAAAGAAATTAATGGCATGCAAGAATGTCACTGAATCAGACCCAGAAGTATCAATACTGATACTGCTCATTGGTACTTACGATTTTGAGCTAGGAAGCTAAATCAAAAAGTCATACATTCAGAAGTATTTTTACATAAGTCATTATGTAGTGTAAAAACAATTYCCTTTCTTGGTTTTATGCAAAGTATTTGGGAACCTTACAGGGTGTGCTACTGGTTTAAATAAACTTTTGCTTTCCTTGCTATTTCTTGCTTCTGGAGCCTGGCAAAAAACATTTACTGGAGTATAATGGCTTGTTCTCTCATTACTTTTATTACAATCCATTCAAAGAGAAAGCTGTTAAATCTGTAGTTTGAATTCATAGGTGCTTGTTTTCCACTGGTTGACATCTGCATTGATCATGTTGCGCTCTGTGAAAGTAACCTCTCCTTCTGAATCAATGAGAATGACTGTGTTAGTCCTGAAACAACATAAAGGTAGAAGGTTAAATCTTGTGTCTGTTATGCAGCATTACAGAGTCCCCCAACACCACCCTGATGTTAATTCATTTTTCTCTTGACCATATCACTGCACTAAGCAGGGCAGAAATCACCCAGGCAAGTTCAAATGGGCATTTTCAGTCTCTTGCTCTCCCTCCACCACTCTGATTCCCTATTGCACTTCAGGAAACCCAAATACAAAGCTGCACATTTACAAAGAGTATGATAAAAAGGTTAAATTTTTGTTAGTGCCAAATGTGTTCAAGTCAGATGTAGCATGAAAATGTTTTACCTGATGGCATGCACATAAACTCATGATTATTTATATCAGAATTACTGCTTCATTTTTCCTTTCAGAGTGAGTGTCCATTAAGATTTAAACATCATTAATTGTTATCACAGGACACCAACACAATCACAAAAATTTTTGTCTCTCTTTAGGAACATGTATTTCTAAATAGGAAATTACTTTCATGAAAAGCAGATTCTATTTGTGCATCTATACCACTTTGTCAGCAGATTTTCTACATATAAGCTGCCATTTTTCTATGGACAATTCAGTATCCTGCCAGAAACAGATGACTGGAAGGAAGTATGAGCTTTCTACCATCCTGACTTGGTGGTCTCCAAGTCATTTCATAGTTCTTCACACATTAAAAAAAAGGGCTCAATTTCCTAAGACTAATGCGAGGCCTAATTAACAACCTCTATTCACTAAACCATGTAGCTAACAAAGTTAGCCTAAAGTGTGAGCATATAATTATAACAGCAGGAAAGACTTGAAATACAATGTTAATGCACCAGTAAAAGATCATTATTGCTACTGAGTTATCACAGGAATAACCCTATTTCCTTTGAAATAAGTAGACTGCAACCTGTGAAGCAGAGAAATGTTCATTTACCATTTTAAGGCTTCAGTATACCAAAATTAATGTTTTTTGCATACATTTTAAAAAGATGCTCAATTTTTGCAGTGGTTTCTTTGTCAGAATGACAACTTAAAAATACTTACTGAAATGAGTGCTCTCTGCTTATCAATTTTCATCATACAGTGGGAATGCTAAGGCTGACTAGTACAACCGCTGTCTGACAAAAATCATTGGCAGTCCTTTAAAGCATGAATTCCCTATCAGCAGCAACTGGTTGACCTATAATTTTGTCCTGCTCAGGATTAAATGCAAGATGTATTGCGTTATTCTAATCTTCTTACAGTTGTGGCAGAACAGTCTGGGCAGAAAGTGAGAATATCTCAGAACAGCAGCATCAGTTAGGGGAAAATACATGTTCTTTTGAACAAGAGTAATAGATTTTTAATATATGAAAATAGCACCTAGACAATAAAATGATGTGCCTAAAGCAGCATCTAATATAGCTAGCTATGCAGATGACACTACTCTGTCTCTTCGAAAAGAAATCTGTTCTGCAACTGCTCAGATATAAAAGGTAACTAAGAAGATCTGGGGATTTTCTTTTTTTGGTTAAAAACACAATTTTGATGCTTTCTGTGTTTTAGTAAGATCAGAGGTGGTCAGATCTGCTACTGTACTGGGGAACCAGGACCTCAGTCTGATAATATGCAGGTGATAGTTGGAAGACTCTGGCATTCCTTCAAACAGGACAATCCAGAGATGACAAAGGTAGCTGACAAGCTGCCTGTGGAAATAGGAAATGTTCCTGTAGTTTGGATATAACGTGACAACATTCGCAGTTTAAAGTAATTCAGTGTTGAGGATATAGGAGAAAAGTGAAAGAAATAAGAAGAAAGAGAGGACCACATGGTTGAGGGGGTTTCTGTATGGCTTTCAGAGAACTGAACATGAGTAAACAAGAACACTAACTTCAAAAAAATTAGCCAGAAGAAATGGAACAGTAAAAATCCTTTGTATTTTAGAATTGTATTATCTTGTCCTAGACAAACTGGAGCTGCCATACTTCCCCAAAATGAACCATAATGCAGCTAGTGCCGAGCATTTTAAGCACAATCTAAGACACCACAATATCATATAAGGAAACACTTTACTAAATTATGCTTGATTAATATCTGAATAAATTTAAAGCAGTCACTAGAAGATAACATTTATGGCAGCATAATTTTGATGTGAGATATGCTTTGATCCAGTACACATCCATTTCTGACTATGAAGTTTTACCTTGTTCCATAGCCAGGGCATCGAACACACACAGCTGCATATTTGTTTAATATAGGACGTATGTAATCCCTCCCTTGGTCTTCAATTGCAGGATCTGGTAACTGACTGTTAAAAAAAATATATTTTTACATTAATGCATTCCCCCTTCTTGCACTAAGCTGTGTATTGACTGAATGGTAAATAACGGTAAGAACAAAAAGGAGAAGTGTGAATTTTATTTGAGACTGAAGTATGAAGAGGATCAAAAATAAAATGGCTTGTCAGCTCTTTTCCCACAGAGAATCTTTCAAGGTCTTGAACTTCTGTCTCATTTTAAGAAATATTTTTCCTATCTTCACAGATTTTTCACCTTCATTGTTATTTCTTCCTTTCTGTATTCTACTTCCCCTAAGGTCTTGAATAAAACCTTCATGATCAAATAATCTGAGGCACATTATATAAGCAAGCATTCTTCTAGTTAGACTCCAGCTTTTTTTCTTTTTTTSTGTTGAACAAAGACCTCTTCTTCCTGCAAGCTTATTTGGAATACCTGAAAAATACCTAGGACAGCCCTTAACATTTCTTGACAGATATCCCTATCAAAGCTTGGAAGGTATTTAGAAGCATAACCTACCATACACTAAAGTGTATCAAGCTTCATTTGCTGTAATTAAATAGGTATCAGCACCCCACAGAAGAAATGCTAAGGTCACAGGGGTTACTGCAGCAATCTTACACCCCTGACTTTCCATTCAGATCACCAGAATATGGTGAAGCTTTCTACTTCAAAAATTAAAGATTCTAATCTTACAGTCAAATCTAGCACTATAGCAGGTTCTTGGCTTTGATTTTAACCCTCTTCCATCTCCAAGAGATGGTCATGTTTCTGCCTCCTAGAATAGACCCAAATGTATCCATTTCCATTAAAACAGAAATGGCCAAGTTCAGCAGCCTATCAGCTGTACGGAGAATGCCAGGGAAGAGGGCAGAACCGACTGATTGATTCAGCCCCACTTCCAGAGTGCCCCCTGATCAACAGGGGACACCAATTTGGCATACTGTAACTGACCTTTAAACCCAGCTATGTTCACTTTCTTTGTTGTCATGATGGAGAAGACAACCTGTGGTCGCATGTCTGAGGCAGCAGCAAAGACAGATGCAGTTTCATTGTGAACAGAGTGAACTAAGCTCTTCTCACTTTTGTTTTGGGCACATAGCTGGAGCATATCACAACATCATGGAGAAAGCACATGGTGTGGGAGACTTCAGCCTGTGAGAACCATCAACCTCTGTCTCCTACTCTACCCCTGGTACTCCCTGTGTTCTCTGCACAACAGGCCCCTTTCCAGCTTAATGGCCTAAAGCAGTTTTAAGAAGACAGAAAGGAGCTGCAATGCTTCCCTGGCACTATACTCAAAGGTAGGTCTGAAGCAGGATAGAGGGGCTAGGGGACAAAAACCCGTATCTATCAGGAAGGAAGGGAGGGAATTCTAAGAGTAAACCAACCACTGTACCCACTTAATTCTTGTAACACACACACACAGTGATCATAAAGTGACATGCAATAAAATATTTTTAGAATGTTCACCAAGTTAGTGCATAGAAGTATATTCAGTATTTGTTATGAAAAGATCATTTGCGCCTGAAGTCTCCACTGGAAAAATTACAGTAACTGATTTTAGATTTAGCTTTAAATACTGCTTTTTGTAAGTAAATATTTCCATTTTATAGCAGTCAGATGATTTTAGATGCGATCATACTGAATCACTGAACACTAAGGGAAGATTTGGACCATATTGTATCCTATACAATTTTGGTTTTTTACTAGTAAAGAGCACAGCATGACAGTTTTTTTGAAAAGCATTTGTACTTTTGAACTGGTACTATTCCAAAAAAAGCAATTAAAATTGCTTAACAGACTTGCCAATTACTACTCAATGCTCAGATTCCCAAATTCTTGCATAAATATTTATTTTGTAGCATTTTTCAGAGCTTCAAACACAAGAGTGTTGGCATTAAATCAACATTAAAAAAAAGAACCTATGTACAAGAAACAGCTTTGCTGCTCTTCTGATGGTAGGTACAGTTACAAAGGTCCTATTGATTGCATACAGCACCACTACTACCCAACTCTCCTGTCTGACAGGCCAAAGACAGGCTAAATATTAAAGTTAGTGGGGAGTGAACTCAGAGCAGATTACTTCCTTTACACAGCACCTCTTTCACTCCGCTCCATGCCTGGACATTTATATGATATCAATTGCATTTACTTCTAGCCATCTAATTTATGAGCTTAGGTTCACTGTGTAGCCAATGATGAGTGCAGAAATCTTACTTAGACACTCCAGCTCATCCTTTTGGAACCTCCTTGACCACAGAGGCCTAAAGTTAAACTGGAAATATTCCCTCATCTCCTTTCCCCACTTAGTCTGAAATAATTATACTTTTGAGAAAGGTAGCTGGTTCTCCTTTGAAAATAGTTTACTTCCTCACTCTCAGCATCTACCCAGAGCAGCTGTGTAGCTAGCAGCTACTAACACAAACCTGCTCTTGTAAACAAGCACTTACTCCATGTGTAATAAGAAATAACCTTTACCTGGAGTCAGGCTCCACAAACCTTGTGGCAAGCAACTTATCCATCCTTTGCCTTGCACTCATTACTCTTACCATGAGAAGAAGGGCACCAAGAAAAAAGGGCACAGAAATCAGTATACAGTTTATGAGCACCAAGTTTGCAGTAGCGTGTCTGCTGTTTAAAAATCAATATTGTTGAGATGCAGTCTCTGAAGAGAAAGTACTACCTTTGCCCTTCATTACCCAGCTTTAGTCAATTAGTGTAAGGCAAATTTTTTTTTTTTTAAACTCAAAATAGTTCAAGTGAAGTTTTTGAATTGGTCACATTGCATTTTAAGTAAACTCTTGATATCATGCTCTTACGGCTCTTGATTATTCATCACTGCAAGGAGCTCCTGCACCAAGTCTTCTTTGGTAAGGTCTTGACTTCTCTTGATCACTTCTGTGAAAAGCTGCTTCCCATATTGAAGTTTCTTCCATGGTGTATCCAACAAAGAATTACTCAATCCATATATTCCTATACATTAAAAAAATGGCTGATTTCTGGGGCAGGTTAAAAGATGCAAACATACTACTTATTAAGCATTTCTCTGGACCAAAGAAAGCTTACGTACATGCTACGCAAAAAATTAAATAATTTCACAATTATCTTATCCTACACAGTTTGAGGGGGAAAAAATAAATGCTATCTACAAGTTCATCATGAACCTCTTAAGATAATTTGCTTACTCATCCCATTGCCAAACTTCATTTTGCCTCAAACGTAAGAGGTCATTAAACTATGTATCAAAAAGTAGTAAACGATAAGTACAACCCCCACCTCCTTCAGTTAGAGCCTCCTACCCAGGAGCATAACTTAATGAAATAACCTCACCATTCCTCAACCGTATTGGACCATTATTTCTAATAGTTTTATGAGGGGAAAAACAAAACAAAAACCATCCCTAACTTTAGAGCATTGTTGCTCTAAGGTTACTAAAATTGGCTGAATCCTAATTTTTTTTAACCACTGTTATTCACACAATATATACCAGCATGTGCAATCAGGTGAAGTAAAGATGGCATTTTTTTATTCCAGAGCACATCACCAATAGAAACATTAGGGCATTACAAAACCTAAACAGAAAATAACTCTTATAATCATGATAACGTTGGCTTTATTTCTGCAAAGTAACTCTGATCCTTCAAGCTTTACATGTCCCAAAATAACAGCAGTCTGTAATAAGGAGATTATATGGGAAGTTTTAGATTTAAAAGCAATAGTAAAGTGTTTACAGACCAGTCCCCCCATGGACCACTTCTAGCTGCATACACCCTGAATAATTTTCAGGAGGAAAAGATCAATTTAGTCAGAAAGGATGTTCTGGTGATTCACAGTTTTCAGGTACATATTTCACAAGTTTTAATGCAATCCAAATTATTCCCCAGATAATCTTTTTATCAGTAGGAATGCTAAAAACACATGGCCCATTCCTAGACAAGAGACCAGAGCATGCCTGCATCTCACATTAAGCTGTACTTAAGCATTCCTCTGTGCTAATATTCAGTAGTTTTACAGTTTTATTCTAATCCATATTTGGAGTAATTACTTTTAACCTCTGTTTTGGTACATTATGAAAAAAAGCAGAATTGTAAATTTTTGCAGTCCAATCTTTTCCAACTTATTTATATTAATGACATTTTTTCCATCTCTCATTATTCTTAAGAAACACTGCAAAGCACCATTTAATGATGACAATGAGTTTTTTCTTTAGTGGTGCCCTGTATATCCTGGCCGCAATCCAACAGAATAAGCACAGAGATTACCAAAACCCAGCTCTCCCTTAGGCAGCCATATACAACAGAAAAGGAATTTTGTTGAAGCACAGAGATCAGAAATACCTTTGCTAGAGTCTGCAGATACCCAATATTTGGGGTGCAGTTTCTCATTACCACATTAAAGAAGCACTATTTTTTCCACCTGCACAACACGAGGACTTCATGCTCCAAGACTGAACACTCTAGATTTTTTCCTAAAACAGTACTACCACACCACTTGTGTAGGTGTTTTAAAAATTGCTATTAACTGTAGTGCTCTTCTGGACAGTAGCTTGACAGCTATGGCCAGAAGCAATAGAGGGAGGCATTGCACATCTGTTTTCTAAATCCTGATCCTTAATGTCTCTGTTAATCTGCATCTCTGTTCCCTAAGAAAAGCATGACAAACTGTACTACAGAACCACTGTCCAACCCCATATAGCATGAAAGAAAAAGGATAAACACAAGTGGCCAGACCTTTTTCTAAATGTCTGGATTAAAGCCTGTTTTGTGTTTGCTGCTGTACAAAATCTAACAGCTGTTTCCAAGGGTTTATGCTATAATTGCTACTGTAACTATTTGCCTATTGGCAATAACATTTTGACAGTTAATCTAAGCAAGCAAAATTAGCCATCATCATCAACACATCCTTCACAGCAACTGTTGTCAAGCAGCTACGCTGCTCTGTTCTGTGCATCCTTGTCCATTTAAGGGGGCTTTTCAGTGACGAATTCTGGAGTACTGCTTTATGTAGTCAGCTAGCAAAAAACTAGTTTATACACATTTTAAATCAATCCGCCTGATAAGACAGATTGAAACAGGGCTTTTTCTTCCTTTTAAAACCAACTCTGTCTCTATGGAAGCATGGTCTCACTATGCCTTTAACATTGTAGGGAAAGGAGAGTTAGGGTCAAGCCCACAAACCTTTGAAAATAATACTCTTCAGGACAGACTTCTGTCCTTCAGTCATATTTTCTTAGGTAATACCCCACTAATTGCAACATGGGTACACCAATATGGAGCTAGTCTGTAGAAATTTTTTACGAACTAGTAACTCTTTAGTGAAATCAGTAAGTACTTAAATGAATTTAAGGACATTTTACTTACTTTTTAAGAATGTAATGGAAAAAAWTAGTGAAGACAATACATGTTTAAACAGCTAAATTTCTAGAGAAATACAGCTACATTCCAAATCCTTTCAAGTAACAACATTGTAAAGCAATATTCAGACCTTTCTGAAGTAATCCTACCAGGATTTAGGAAAACAGGTTCTGGTTCTCCTTTGTTTCCATAGTAGCAAATTACATCTCCTTTGGTGGTACTGAAAAATAAAAATAAGCTCTCTTTGAAAACATCAGCTTCTATATTTGATTACAGTCTAATTTCATGCAATCTTCAAACACATCAAGATGTTTGCCCTACTGTTGCTACTATGATTCCACAGTCCAGAGATTAATTAATGAGTTATATTGCTCTCCTCCTCTCAAAATACAATACTAGCTGTACCACTACCAAACGGTACTATTATTTTAAAATACATCACTAATAAAATCCAATAAAAATCCAGAACTACTGCATGGAAAGCAGCCCAGCTCAGGGAAAAACCTGTAGGCTTTAAATGAGTAAAGATTTATACTTCAGAAGAAGTTACACTCCTTCCCCCCCCCCAAGATGTAAGAGAATAATCCATTAGAGCAAGTAATGTTTTCCATCACCTCGTTTGAATCTCTTCTCTACCACATTCTAAGGTTGGCCACTGTACCCACTTTATCTGACAGAAGTAAACTTTCAGGTCCACTTATTGAAGTGTAGTAGGACATGGAATGGATCCCTTAATGACAGACATGCATCTTCAGACTGTTTTCAATTAACTGTGCTACAACATAATTATATCTGTAAGCTAATTGCAGTTACTGGCTGTAGCTCTCTCTCTCTCATGCATGCACAGTTTAGCAGGAGGGATCTGAGATAATGTTCCAAACAGGAATTCAAAGACAGCTTCCAACATTGCAAATAACTCTTGCTTGGAAGAGATGAGGTCAGCATATCTGCATAGCATGCAGCCTTCTCCCTGAAGAAGGGTGAATTTTTAAATAGCCTCACAGACATTGGCAACACATCAAACAAGTCAACTGATAAGAAAATCAAGCAAGACAATAAGATCTGGTGTCTTGCGGGGAAACAAAAAAAAAATCATGAATTGCCATTAGGTGGCTCACTCTCAACATCCTTCAATACAATTTGCTGACACATAGTAGTGAGTCCTCAAACTGCTATCAGTTTATTGGCTAGGACACAGTCATGASATCATATCATTCTGTATTTCGCTCTAGTGACATACCTATTTACAGTGGAAAAAAGCATTTTAGTCATCCAACACTCTGACTTTAGTCCAGCTTTTAATTTATTGTCTATGCAAGCCCCAACCTGCAGTTCCTGAGACAGCAGATCTCTGAATTAAGAAGAAAACCACAACCTCACAGTTAAGATTGAATTTGCATTGAGTAGCATTGAACACAATACAGCAGAGAAGCCATTTCCAGTTCCTAATTTTTTCACGGGATAAAGACATATCTGTGATTTGATGCAGATAAGAATATGTAGAATGCAATCTTATTAATGATGTGCTAGAAGTTAAACTGCTGTGCTTAAGTTAGCATCTGCTACCTCAGTTAGCATCTGAACCTTAACAACAAGCAAAACAGTTCTTGATTTAGCTGATTATATTCTTCTCAAAGAGGCATTCTGAAAAAATGTTCTACAGTTTCTTTCTCAAGACAGTCAAGAGAAAAGGGAAATTCTAACTCACTCATAAGACAAATAATGCAAGAGGAAGAACACAAAAGAAGGCAGGAAAACCTGCCTCTCCTCCTTTGTGCCCTTCTCTTCCTCCTCCCAACCCCACGAGGTTTTTCTGGTGCCTTACAGAAAGATATCCGAGTTGTTCAGCATATTTAAAAGATAGTAATTATGGCAGGTGGGATTTGCATATTGTTGTTGCTTTTTCGTTAAATATTATTTAAGAAGC
Organism: Apteryx rowi; assembly: GCF_003343035.1. NCBI lineage: Eukaryota > Metazoa > Chordata > Aves > Apterygiformes > Apterygidae > Apteryx > Apteryx rowi. The sequence goes on along the minus strand of NW_020451238.1, from coordinate 1,801,237 downwards.
TCTGTTATCCAATTTTCTCTTTCTGTGTGTGTGTATATATACATATATATACACACACACACACATACTGTTAAAAGAAACGTAGCATATGCCCTCATTTTGTGAGCTGTCCTCTAGTGGTTTAAAGACATTTACTTTCCTTATCTTTTTCTTTTTGACATTAAAGTCCTTGTTCAAATCTACCTTATGCTGATCAAGACTCCTTCCTGATCACTCCAGTTCTCCAGAGAACTGCCCACATCAGAATCACAACATGCTTGTAGCTTCAGTAGGACACAACTGATCATTCCTTTCCTGTTACAGTACTAATTCATACTTACTGCCTGCATAGCATGTGTCACTAAAGATTTTTACTGATTTCTACTATAGTTCTCATATGAATGTATTATTTGTGATATGTGCTAAATTAAATTTAAAGTTTCATTCAAATCTTTAATACTTTTCCTGCTTACCTATTTTTAAAATATTAGGAAATATTCTGAATAGTTTCAAATCAAATTCCTCAGAAGTTATACATTGGTAGGATGGTGGGAGAAAAAAATCCCAAACAAAAACCAAGCTGTACATGAATAAGGGATGTTCTTTTGGTACAGAAGGCCTCATATGATACACTGAACTACCTAAGTCCTTGGGAATCTCTATGCCACCATGAATTTCATTACTTCGTTATCCAAATTAGTGGGGTTTTAATGATAATTTCCTGGAAGAAAAGAAAGAAAAAAGCCTCGGTGCCAACCAAATCCTCAATAAAAAGTTAATGCCTCTGAGGCAAGGCTTTTCTATAAATAATTTCTCCTATTTGTATGGATAAGAAACACATTTAATCTTTAAATAAGGGAAACGATACTAGAGGTTTTCTGAACTTGCAAATTAATCAAAACACTCCTGCTTTCAGACAAAGAAGGATTACATATTTTAAATATTTCCTTACTTAAAAAAAATCAGGCCCAAGCACTGGGGTGATATGATCATCTACAAACAAATTTACTCTAGTGCTTTTCTCCCTCAACCTTTTCAAAGAAATTCTGACAGTGAACTGTAAGGCATACATCATCTGCGTTGACTTCTTTAATTCAAATTATGACAAGTTCAGTAAAAACATTCATACCCATCAGTGAAAAAAACATGTTTATGAAAAGGTCATTGGTTTCTTTTCACCATCCGGAATATTTGCTTTGGGAATATCTAGAGAGCATATAATGAAAGCAGCTGGAACAAAGCAGAAGGAAACTCCAATATACGACCGATCAAGAATTTTTTCCTGATTTTCATAACATGCACATTTTTGTTTTACTACCATACATCAACTTGTATGTGTGACCTGTCAAATCTGCCGAATGTTAAGAGCTGTTGGGGGGTTTTGATCATTTTTCTTTTTTTTTTTTTTTAAACTACTTTTAAATACACTATGGGGCAAAAGATGGTATTTTTCCAATGAATATGAGAACATGCTGCTGAAAACTACAGGTGGGAGAATAAATCCTGTGAGCAATGAAATCCCCCTATTTCTTGAGAATGTTTCATGTACAAAAGTTCTGAAATCAAAATTAAACAGAAAAATGGTGTACAGTTTGTTCATGTGGAGTTAAACACAGCAGTTAAAATACCAGCTGTTTTCACTGGACACACTCTTTTTGGTTGAATGAGCTTAAGTTTTTATTTTATATAAACTASTGGAAGGGCGGGGAAAAATATCCAAAGTCACCCACTATGCTGTTTCAGCAAACTTTTCTGGCAGTATACTTGTCTGCAGAAATACTCACATAAGAAAAAATAAGATGAGTAAAAGTTGTATTTCCTCGATCTATTTTTATAGACACTTCATATGCAGTGAGAAATCTTCGATTTTTTTTTTCCTATTACTAGCTCCTTCAGTTAAGTTATTGAGATTTTTTACATTTAAACTAGATGGACACTGCTACATTTTAAAAAAATATTTCAAATACAAATGTTAAACTCCCATGCACTCTTCCTTGACTGGATTCTGTCAGTTTTTTTCAGAGACAGAAGAAACTAAAAAAAGTCAGAGAAGCCAGTCCATATATTATTTGGCTGCAAACAGCAAGCTACATATCTGAGATACCAGGGATCTTATATAACAAAATAGCAAATAGTTCAAAGCATCAACGGATTTTCTATGCCAAGCAGATGTTTGAGTTTGGTTATTTCAAAACCAACACCTTTGAAAACAAGATATCATTAATCATCTTCCTTGAAGCATGTTATGGCCTTTGCAGAGCTTATATAGTTTATAAGAGTCTATATAATTGCATGTATTTATATAAAATCTATACCCAGGCTGAAAGTTATATGTCTGTTGCAATCTGAAGAACTTTCCCAGTTCCTAAAGTATTCATTGAATAACCTTAAGCTTTCTTAAGTAAAACGCCTTCTAAATATATGGTAGAATGATCAGTGTTGATCTATAACTCTTGCCTATAAATAGCATATTTTATATTTCACTGAAATGCTTGGATAGTATGTAGTACAGGTCTCAAGACAGGTAGACAGCAATCAGACTCCTGCTTTCTGAAGGCAATTAATGGAGATATTGAGCTGAAGTCTATGGATTCACTATTAACTAAGACTTTGAATGAAACATGAGGCAAGAAGTGCTTTACACATACTTAACCCAGAAGCAGAATAAGCAAAGGCTATACCCAAATTTCTTTCAACTACTCATCCTCACACATACAGGACTTGTTTGCTGTACATCCTAAAAAAGCTCCCAACAGTGCTTCCTTCCTCAGGGCTTGGATCTTGTTGAGGCTGCTGCAGTGTGCATGCTCATAGCTGAGTGACTGATCATACCGAATCTTCTCAGCATTCCTTGTTTTTTTCATGGCCAGTTAATGGCTTGCATGAAATGATGCTAACCTGTACGATACGCATGTCCATAACAGTCAGGCACCTTCCTACAAGCCTGGTTTTGAAGGGTACCACTACAGTTGGCACATATTAATACTAATGCTACAAAGAACCCCTTGGCAGCTAAAATAAGGGAGCATTGGGCTGAGCTGTCATTAACAGACTCATCTGATGCTCTCAGCCCCAGTTACATACTAAGATACTAGAAGTCATATACTCACAAGAGAGTACACTGACACACTGCATTTTCAGTGGTGTAGAAAAAGTGATGTGCAGATACAGTATTTTACACTACCTCAAGTTGCTGAATCAGGATGTTTCATGGAACAATCTTTTATATTGTATTTCAAAAGCAAAAAGTAGTAGTTTGAAAAGTCACCTATACATAAAACCTAGATGGAATTAATACAATATAACCGATGAATAAGCATAGGGAGAACAACTAAACCGCAAGTAAAAACAGAAAGGCTAAGCTACACAATAGCATATAACAGATGTGTGTTTACCATCACAATACTCAACTGTATTCTGACTGTGCAAACTAAAGAAATTTGCTGACCCTTTTTAACATTAAGGTGAATTTGCAGCAGTAATTACATATCAGCCACTGCATGAACTGGCTTGTTGGTGCTAACAAAAAGTRTATGTTGTACTTTTTTCCACTTTTAAACCTGTTTGCATTAATAGGAGAAAAACTTAAAAATCAGGATTAACAGAAAAAGTTAAAGCACAGTATATCTCGATGTTCCTGAATCCTATATTCTAACCAACAAGACCTGTACCAGTGGAAGGAAACTTTTCTGCAGAAAACAATTCAATTATTTCAAAATATAAATGGTGTTAAAGTCTACATAAATATTAAAAAAGCTTTCCATCTATAGAAATTATTCAGACAAAAAACACACTTTTTGATTTATTTTCTAGAGGAGCAGCTCCTCTTTTATTTGACAGACACAAGAACAAAATAAATGGATTGTTACACACATTCCACTATTCATTGTGATGCATTGTCTCTGAAGTATTTAAATAAATACATAGGTATAGAAACAATTCCCTCAAGTAGCGGGACTGATTAAACTTTGCTAGAGTTGTATATACGTAACAAGATCAGTAAAACTTAGTATTCAAAATGCCAAGGATCACTTGGATCGTTTAAAAGTTCCTTGAAGATCTTAAAAAACAGTAGCAATTATAGACACACTGTAAACATGTTATGTATTAAACAAGTAAAGCAAAATCATTAAGGTCATTATTGTTTTCTCATTTAAGACAGCAGCAATTCAAAAGACTACTTTATTGGTGCACTGAATACTCTTTTCAGATTGCCAAACATGTAACTGCTGTAGAAGGGCTACCAAGAGAAAAGTTCAGAGCAGTTCTCATCACAGAGGTCTCAAAAGGCAGAGTTATAGAGGAAGGGGGAGAAGAACTGCCCAAGCAAGCCCTTGAACACAGCTATAAGGTAAGCCTTCTCATAAAGGAGACCGCATGCTGAATAAGAAGTCACTACTGACTTCCTTTTCAACGGCTTTTTATGTGAAAGAATATTATCATCTACCATCTGTTTTGAGACTCTTGCAACTGAGAAATTCAGTAATAAGATCCCCTGGAGCTAACAAAAAGATGGGGAACACATACAAACCACAGGGTCACTAATTCAGGACATCTGCATCTTATTGTTTCTACATTCCACATTCCYCCAGATGTGCATTTTCTATTACACATACCTCCATTAGAAAGCTGCTGTTGTCTTACAAGGGGAACTGTTTTGTCAGAAGGAGATTGAAACCTTCCAAGAGAGTTTGAAAGTGGGGATACTTCCAAAATTGAGTCCATTGCACCAGTCTGCTACTCTTCCTATTACCATTTGGCTCTGCCTATTTCTTTCCTACTGTTTACAGCTAGTCAGTACTGAACACCAGGGTAGAAGCCAAGATGAAAAGTCACTATAAACTTGATCCCAGCAATAGCACCAAATTGCTGGCCTGGACTCAGATTCCTTTCCCTCCCTGCTTCACAAATACAGATATCAATTTTGCTGGAGAAGTGATAAAGGCATAATTAAAGTGATGACAACAACAGGACCCAGCAGACATTTTTTAAATCTCAGCTGTAGTTGACAGTAGAAAGAAATTGAATCTACACACAAATTATCTCCTTAAATATATAATTCCCCCCCAAATGTAAGAAATAATTACTATTCTAGAAAGTATTCTAGGCAGCATAAATTTCAGTAATAAGATGCTTCACAGCAACATTAACTCAGAGTTCAAAATTACTTTTTAACATTGTTGAAATATAAACAATGTCCATTTGCACCCTTGCCCTGCTTCAGCTTCAAGGCAGGTCTTATAGTCAACAAAAATATAACCAGAAGAGGAAAGGGAAAAGGAACAAAGCAGTAAAGCCCTGTAGGGTCTGATTAGCACTCCCTTGTGCACTGAGCTCTAATCTTCTAACAGGGTGGATATACTACAAATAAGGACTTTGGGTCGTTCCAGAGATGATCTGTGTGCACACATTTTTTGTGCAAGCAGAAAAGATGAAGTTGGCAACTTGAAATGCTGAAGAGCAGTTTCAACTGAGCTGTGTGGTTCACAGATTAATTTGCTTCTCTGCAGTGTTCATGAGCTAATCAGAAAACTTTATTCTAAAGCTTAAAAAGAAACCTACAAAGCCCAAACATTTCTGTATACTCACCATCTACCACCAAATAAAACAGCAGAAAGAATGCTGCCAGATATTCACAGCATATGACATCTGCTTTAAAACATTATTCAGTGATTTTGTCAGTTTTGAAACATGTTTCTTTGGTTTTGCACTAATATTTTGAGCCAGGCAAAGGCTGACACTACAGGGAAGGAATAAAATAAAAACAGTGCAATTTTTCAGAATTTTTCTTCCTTCTCTTGACATTGGACAGGCTCATAAGACTCACAAATGACTGAGCATCTAAGCAGAAACATTTCAAAGGCAGTAGTACAGAATACATTAGAGAAGTTCCTGGACCCCCATTTTCCGAGTCACAAGAGGTGGGACAGATGTGCCCTGCAGAAGGTGGTATTAGGACAGACAATGGATGAAAAGAAGCACAAGTGAGCTTACAAATCAGTCATGACAGCTTAACCTTCTACATTCTTTCCAAGCCAGCAGTATAACCTTATCTTGCTTTTCCCTGGAAAGGCTCCTAAAATCTAATTTCAGGAGAGCAATCAAATCCTTCCCATGTATTCTCTTGTCTTGATAATCACACCAAAGAAGACAGCCGATGTTTTTGAACCCTAGCCACACTGATCAGGTGTTTTAATCTTGAGGCCCTGCACCATCAACAGTCCAGTTAACTTTTTCCCCAGCCATCTCTTCTGCATGCTTTTGGAATCTGTACCTTCTCAGAGACAGATATTTGAAGTTCCTTCAATCTGCTTTATCTTGCTTACCTCAGCAGTGATGTTGATACATAAACAACTGTGGATTTCAATTTAAAAAATTTAAAAAAGCTTTCCACCTTCCAACCCCATTGCTTTGGCAGATCTTCTGTTTCAACTGGAATTCAGCAACAGGACCATCCATCCTACCATACCTCCACTCCTGTTACACAGGGATTTTACTGCAGACTAACAGTATGGGCTCCAGCTAACAATGTCAGAGACTCTAAACTCACTGGGATAATGACAAGAGGCTGTCACTTCAGTTTGTCCTTCAGGGCAGTCTGGAGTACACACTTGACAATATGGAACTTGAATGAGCTGCTGTCACAACAGCCCTAACACAAGTTTGAGATAACCATGAAAATCTGTGCAACTGCAGTAACTGGTTTGGTGGACATAAAAGCAGGTTTCCCCAGAACAGAAATACCGTCCTGATTGTCAACAAAAGCAGTTCACAAATACTTCAGATATTACTACAAAGGCAGAAAGAACAACCAGCACTCTGAATCTTAAGCAGACATTTTCTTAGAGACCAGTCCAGCCAGGATAACCTCGTTCTTCACTCAAACCTGTTGATAGTCAGAACTGCAGAAATAGCATACTATCTTTTTAGAAGCTAATTCTGCATCTACCCAAGTCCCTAAATAGACTGTATGCCATATGCCATACATTCAGCATAAAAGTACATTTATCATAATGGGATTAGTATTCAATACTCTTATACTCAGCAGGTACAGCAAGAAGATAAACTGAAGGGATTAGAAAACTAAGAAACAAGTTTTTTCCATTCTACTCACTCATTAAAAAGCAAAAATGAATCAAGTGTATAAAGTTGACAACAAGAGGCACCACAGAGCAAATGTATTACACTAAAAGTGTCAAAGAACATGCATGTTTAAAATAAGGGATACAAAGCTGCAGAAATAAACAGCCAGATTTTACAATCGTTAAGGTGTTTTCCAGATCCCTTTCTCACATCATTGCACCTGTATTATCTAGCACGCCATCATCATAATAACACAGAAGATAAAAATTTATTTTCCTGAAATGTTTACCTAAAAAAACTCAGACATTACAAGTCTCTCCATAAATATATTGCCTACAGTCAGCAACATCACGTGCTTATATATGTCCCTCCCCAACACTGCTTCATTCATACCTCCATTTTGAGTTTCCTCTTCACATCATGCTACTCTAACAGAGTCGATCGCCATTTGTTACGCAACAGAAGAACACGTTAAGGAGTGGTCTTCAATCTTTCTTTGAATAGCAACATGGCCCAACAAAATAACATCAATTACAATAACATCTTCTATTTACATAGAAAAGTAGCTTCCATGTATATACTGYATTTTGCTCACAACTAACTAATTTCAAAACATAACAAGCTTACATATTTTGTAGAAATTGCTCTGCATCATTAGCTTGCCAAGAATTTCATTTCATTGGGATATCCAAGACTAAGGACACGTCAAAACAGAGAAGTTAATCAACGCATACAGCTTTCAGAGATACTCAACTCCCTGTGATATTTTGCATGAAATTATGACCGGCACTACCACAGAAGAACTATTCAATTGAGTAGCCAGTTTCCTACCAATTTAACAGGCAGGAATAAAAAATAAAACCAAAAATGATTGCAATAGCATAAAATAATGTCAGTCAAACCTACTATAATGTTATTATGCTAACAAACATTATGATTGTTATATGCATCTAAATTAGAACAAAAATTCATAGTTGCTTACTGCTTGCTAGATCAACAGTTTGAGCATCATGTTTGTTCAAAAACATAAGATTATTTCTTCTGTTACCTTTTGATTTACAGAGCCTCCTATTATTTGAAAGCTCACCAGGCAGCAATATGTAGCAGTGAGCAAGAAAAGTCAAACTCCTTTAAGCACTGCGTAAATAAATTAAGCAACAGAAAAATTTGGGGAAATCTCCTGGTGGGATAATGAATTTTGTAAAGCAGAGAATACGAACAACAGAAGGAAAGCAAACCCTGCAATTGCTGAACCTGCTTCTGGATTAAACTTCTGGAAACATAACCTACACATTATTCCTAAGCAGACACAAGCAAAGAAATGCACTCTTGGTATCTTCATAGGTGGCATGAGTCTGCCTTTACACATTCCTACTTTTAGACTTCAACCCCCTGCAAGAGTGCCATTTCATTTTCTCACACATCACAGTAAATTCTAAAATKAAACAAATAGCCTTGCAGAAATGTATGCTGTTATACAGCATAGACTTGGAATAAAAGTCTTTGTCTAAAAAAAATCAGTTGCAGATAAAGGAGGCAAATGACTGGTGATGAGCCTGAACCACCAGCGCACCAGATTTCTGTCTAATGCGGAAAGTGAAAGATGTAAACAGAAGGCCCCAGTTAGCGATAGTGTGCTAGAAGTTATTTTCACTAAAACCAGTAAATGCTAGTGTTCTGTTCTAAGTGTAGGTGGTTTCCTAGAAGCACACAGAAAAGATAAATGGGAGAAGAGAGAACTGGACTGTTGATGGTGCAAGGTCTCAAAATTAATGCTTCTGCAGAAGGTGTGCCAAAGCTGTAATGTGCTCTTGGCAATTTAAACTGCTTATGATCATGAACTATGCAAGTAACAATTGTTACATAGTCTGGAAATGCCTTAGCCCTGTATTTCCATTCTTCTGAATCAGGCACAATGCAAAGAAAATGAGCATACATACTCATGCACGCATACATGCACATACAGAGAAAATTGTGCCAACCACATTGACTGTAATCAAGTATGTAAGGTCCTTCAGCTACTGAAACTTAATGAAGTTGTTTGTTACATGCCAATTTTTTTCGTTTCAGCAAAAATTAGCAATGCAGTCACTAGGACAGGAATACCAGCTTAAAAGCTTTCAGCTGTTCTCACCCTGCCGCAGCATGCCACCACTCAGGGAGAAAAGGAATGGGAGACACTTGCTTGTGCACCCCACAAAGATACAGCAGTTTCAATTTCTAGCACCATACAGCTGTGCTTTTGGGGGTCAGAGCTTTCCATACTCCTACTGCTGTGGGACAGTATGATGTTAGACACCAGACTGCTTCAAGTCCACCAGACCTCTCCAAACTGCTAGACAACAGGGGAGTACCCTGAAGGAAGAGAGGAAGAAACTACTAAAAAGTAGGATGAGAAGCTTGGAGACAAAAGCTAAAGTCTCAAAAGTAAAAATACAACCCTCTTTCTAAAAAGCTGCAACCATTAAAGCACATTTCCCTAAGGCACTTAGGGTTAAACTCAAGACTCCTTGTCTACAATTCTGTCTCACCAGGAAACATCTATGAAACTCATTTGCAAAGTGGAACATCTCCCTCCTTTAGTAAGTTATCTGCCATTGCAACACCTATTAATACTACTAGTTACTTATTTTGGGTGATACAAAGTTAAAAAAAACACCAACTGGAGATTAGTAAAATTCCACAAGAGAATTTTTTTGTATTTTCCCCTACATAACACAAAACAGTTTTATGTTAGATGCATGCGAAACTTTAATCCAGTTTCCTTGAAACTACGATTCATGATTACATTTCCACCGTCCCCCTCTCCTCCCATCCCAGTTTCCTTTAAATGAATTACTCTTCCTGTTTTTCATATCTCATATGAAAGCAGGCACAGTGAACACAGAACACTTTACACTGTCTGCTTGTTTGCCTTTACCCTCGAAGGATAAAGAAGGATATCCCTTTGTAAGGAAAGGAAGTTTACACTATTATAGATTCAATTGCACAAAAACAAATGAAAAACAAACAGAATCCTTTAACAATTAGCAATTTATTAACCCAATAAAGTACCAATGCTATCTTTTTGGACATTCTTCCAAAGTATTTTTTGACATAAGAATTCTATTAAGAAGCATGGAAATTTCAGACTTGTTCCCCATGTGCATATTAACTCCAACCTCTCTCACTGTTACAATAGCAGCAAAGTAATTCAGATACTTGCAGGCTCTAAATAACCTTCTAAGATGAAGATGCATGAACTGTGTCCGAGTTCAGGCTTTCCTTTGATCACTGACAGTTATTTGATTCCTGTAATGTGCTATTTTAGCTTACTATTCAACAGACATTCAAGCCATCATTACCAATTTAATCTGTTCTGTTCTCATTCTCCACTTACCAGAGCTATCCTTGTTCACCTGACCTGGTGACCACTACAAATAGCTTTTGTAACTTTTGTTTTCCACTGGCAAGTAACAATTCCAGTTACACCTCCCTTTTTAGCTCAAGTTTTAACTATTTCCTCATTTGTTTTCTCTTTTATCATACTCTAATGTTTTTCYGTATTGCCAGGACTTCCAGTATCTCACATATCACCTGTCAAATCTAATTTCCAGAAGCAGTTCCTTGAAAGGCAGTAGTATCTTTAACCATTTAGTCAGTCATATCTTTAGATGCTCATTGACAAATCATTACCTTTTTCATCACTTTTCTCCCTAGTCTTCTCATTTAATTGATAGTTCAAGTATATTTTGCTGAGCTGATCAAGTTTCCACTTCCACACTTCAATGATCACCATGCTGATTTTCTTCTGTCTTCTTTTCCTGCTCCAATGCTAAAACTGATCTCTCTCATAAGTCACAGCTTCCCAGCCAAATCTTGAGGTTACAGTACATTAGCTGTTGATAAATTCTGCGTGGAAAAGCACTATATGGTCAAGAACAATTTTGTATGATATTTTTCTTGGCCTTTTCTAGTGTTGGCTTTTTTTTCCCCTTTCAAATCAGGAAGCCTACAGCAGACATTAAATTTTAAGCCAAATCTTCAGTCAACAATCTGACAGTTGAAAAATCATCATAAAATGAGGATAAAGAGGTTTATAACTAGACAGATGGGTCTACATTTCCGAGAAAGATATGTAGCCAAGGTTTTGTTGTCTTCAAAACACAAGACAGTCTTCAGGGAAAGACAAAAAGATTGATTATGGCCTATTAGAAAGAGGAACCGCAAAAAGTTTTGCAGGAAGCAGTGATTAGAATAAGATAACCCTCCAGTGTTTGAAAGATGAAAAACAATGTTATGACTAGAGTAACAGTAGGCCCTTATATACCAATCAGCAAAAAAGAAGAGCTCTAGCTTTAATACTGTTAAACTTCTGTGCTAACAATTATATGCACTTCACTGCTTTATTTTTCTTCCTTTAATATTTAAACTGTGATGTTTTGTAGACTTACTTCAAGTCAGCTGCTATTAAGTTAAATCCATTGTAAAGATGTCCTTCTACTGAAACTTTCTTCAAGTAAGAATAGCTGTCCAGATCTGAAGAAGTCAAGAAGTTTGTTACAAGAGCACCTAAGAAAGAAGTACATAAAGCAACTTGGACATGTGAACTCACTATTCTGGCAGGCTTGGTGAAACAAACAGCGATACATAAGATTCCTGCTACCAATGGCACTAATATCAGTGAAAAATAACCTTTAAAAACCTTAAGATTTTGTATTATGCTCAAATTAAGAACTTTTTATTTTGAGAAAGAACTCTCAGTCAAGAGCTCAGCTGTACAGAAGTTGCATTTATTAACTATTCTTTACTTGATGTGCCCTTCCTCTCCTCCCACTTTGCCAAACTTCCTCTTTTCTGTCTTGCTTCAGTTCCCTGACATGTGACCCTACAACAAAATACAAATGACATGGTCCATTTGTTTCTGTATAACATCATGTTTTCCCACTGCAGTCCCACATGACAACTACAGACCCATTTTTACTTTAAAAACAAATGTGCTCTTTCAGAAGCGTTTTTCTTCTATTTCTGCTACTCCAATTCATCACTGTGTGAGAAAAGACTACTATCACCTTTTAGCCTAATCTTCAGCACAACCCAAGTTGCACTGCTACCCTTCATTCCTGTTTGAAGAAGAACATACACACTTTTAAAAAGTCTAGTGTAATCTAAAAAAAGTGAAGAAAATCTAACTCAATCCTTGCCCGGTTGTTCTGAGTGTTAATTAACATTAAGAGAAAACGGTTGATGCTGCGCTTTTTGCTGGGTGTAACCAACTTAAAATCGAGGCACTGTATCTTGCCTTACTTATGCCTGTTGTCAAGCTCCTCACACAGGTACACAGACCGATCAGTTAACAACATTTTGTGGCCTAATAAAATAGTTTAAAAATTTATATTAATACTGTAATCAGCATTTTATTTTATTGGGACACCAAGACTTGTCCATATGCTTTCTTTTTCCCATTTCTAGTCCTTCATACCTCTTCCTTTTGCATTTTTGTCAATCTTTGGCTGCATATAGTTTGTCAGGGCTGCCATCTTGCCTTTCTTACTGATTCCTAGCCATGTCCCACCTTCTTTTCCTTCTTCCATATCCAGACCTAGTGGAATAAACAAAAGTTAGGCTATTTTATTCATTTTCAAAAATCTTAAACTTAAGTCACAATTTATTAATGAAGTCTTAAGTCTTGATGGGGCTAGATGAAATCGATAGGTACAAGACTGTTTAGACAAGTACAGAGGAAGTAAGCAAAAACACCCACCTCCAATTCTGCACTAGCTAATATTTTCAAAGATACTTCAACAACAGATGAGAAAGAATGAGCAAATTAAATTTAAAAATAAGATGTGCTGATATGCTAACATACATGTAAACTTTAGGTATGCTCAAAATGTATGTTAATTCAAGGGCAAATACTTGAGAAGATTAATTGTTATTTGTAACTTTAATATTTCTGGAAACAACTAATCAGAACAATTTAAAGTGAATTAGGTAACTAATAAAAATCTTGGACTCAGGTAAAAGTAATTTGCATTACTAAATCAAAAAACACTTCTATCAGAGCACAAATTAAAAAAACACCATGTATTTGCAATGAGCTCATGTTAAACACCAAGCATTTAATGGAAAAGGAGATGTGTTTCTATATAAATATGCATAGTTACAAACCTTTTAATTCTGCATCATAATGTCGTAAGATAGCTTTCATTAAAAGACTAAACAAAAGGTTTTGGATCCTTACTCAGAAACTTTCTTCATTATCCAAAACCTCAATATCAAGTTTAATCATGTCAGTTCTTTAAAGAACACTTTACTACTGTTGTCTACCTTAACTGTGGGGCACACAAAAGAAAATATATACAGTTACATTGGCCAATATTAGCCCAATGACTAACAGAACAATTCCTGTTTCATAATATTGTTGTAAGAACAAAAAAAAAATTTCAATGTTAAGTCAAAGAATAAATTTAATTTTTTCTGAATTGCTTAAAATAATGTTTTCTCAAGAGGGTGTATTAAAGAGATTTTCAAAGATAAACCCCTAAATGGAGAATACACCAGTTTCTTGTGCCACATATAGCCAAAACCAACAAGGGCATTAAAGACAAAAGTTTAAGGCTTTTCAGATTTCAAGATAGTGGGTGTTGTTGTTGTTTTGGGGAGTTTTTTTAAACCCACTACATAACAGGGAAAGCAGCATCCAGACTCTCAGGAATCTGGAACATCAGCCAGAATCTCAGAAGCMAGGAAGCTGCAGTGCAATGGGAGTAACTTATCCTCACAGGCCTCCCTGCCAATGACAATAACACACCATCTTTGCAAAGGCAGAATCTAGTATTTAAACAATGCTTTGTCTTCCAGAGCTTCATTTTTGTCTCTGAGAAAAGGAAGAAATATTAGTTATACTTAAAAGTGAGCATACAGATAAATACAGATTCCCTACTAAAGAGGGCCAGACAATTGAGTGACTGTCAATTGAGCAACATGCAAGCAGAAAGCTAATAACCTGGTAGATCAATAACTAAAGCTATTCTGCAGCCTATAAATTACTAATCAATATGAAAAACGAGAAAAATTTCACTTTCAGGAGGCTCAGCTTAACAATTTCAACTGACTAAAGACAATGAGTGTGTAGAGTAACTAATTCTTTCTAAGAAAGTGATTCACTGCATTAAAAAAAGATGAAGCAACTGTGATGGAAAATTTAATAAATTTCTATTGTACTGCTTGGACTGAAGTCAATTAAAGAACATAAAACTGAAAAAACATTCAAGAAGTTCCTTGGTATCTACCCCCCCCAAACAAATTAATGATGTCATACTGTTACCAAATAACTTCAAGGATTTTTTTTCAAGATGTTAAAACAAAAATAACACAATAGAAACACAACTCATCTGCCAAATTTCGTGAAATATTTTCCCCAGAAGCATGAGAGGAATTCTTTTTTTTTTTTTCTTTCTTTTTTTATGGCCTGTGTTTTTGCATTTTTAATGATTCCTTCATAAAGCATAATGAAAACTAGTTACAAAACAGTTACATACCGCTAAGGATTTCATTGCTGCCGTCCCAAAAATCTGCTGATTTGGACGGTCTGAGGTAAAATTCATCTCTATTAGCTGCTAGAATAAGCCTGCAGAACACAAGAAGAGAAAGATTCTATTACATACAAGTAGATGCTCCACAGTTGAAGCAGGAACAGAATCCAATTCTTGAAACAGCATTACCTCATTTTAAGAATGAAATCGTCCTTTCTCCTACCATCTAACCTTTATCACTCAGTGCAGAAACCAAATGATAGTTAACAATAACCTTCTCTCTCAGTATGAGAGAATGAGCATGAATGAGGCAGCTATTCTTTTCAAAGAATAGGATGCATGTGAAGCAAGAGGATTGCACAGGCAATCTTAATAGAGATTCTTCAGCATGTGAAGTTACAGCTTAATTAAAAGAAGATAATTTAAAGGTAACCTGTAGTTTATAGGTAACTTATCAAAAAAAAGTGACCCATCAGAATAATTTTTTACTAGGTCATTACTTAGGACCATGTAGCCACAGCATTTTTGAATCTTTAACTTGGACACCTAAAGCTCTATTTACGCAGTTCAAAGATATGACTGATGCTTTTGGCTGTATGTATCCAGAAGAGAAATGAATCTGTGAATCTGCCTCCAAGGTCTAGCCCCACTAACATTCATTTGATTGATATAGGAAAAACAGCACACAAGAAGGCAGAGAAGTGAAGGGAAAAGACAGTTTTATTTT
>NW_020451238.1:1763562-1785906 GCF_003343035.1 Apteryx rowi | reverse complement strand
GAGGGTATAAGGGAATGCTACAAGAACAGTGAGGACAAATATTTGAATCCTTAAGGAAACTTGGTCACTGCAGCAGACAAACTGCAGGAAGCCCTGAAGGCTACACAATCAGAAGGTAGAAGGAAGTTTAAAAAATAATAATAATACATAATAGAAAAATGCTGCTGGATAAAATTCATTATATATATTTTATAATAAACACAAGCCCACAAGCAGAGTGCTGACCTGTACAAAAATGTACCGCAGCTCTTCATGTGCCATCTAAAATTATCAAATTTTGAAAAATAAACATACTAAGAAACACCAAGAAAGAGTAATGATACAACTATAAAAAATTCTGCTATGTGCAATTCCCTCTACTTTGTACACTGGTAATTATCATCTGCAGACTTGAAAGGCCAAATTCAATGTGGTGTTTCAGATGCAGCAGGCACACAAGATTAACAGTAGGAAGGCCGGTTCTTCCTCAAAAGTTTTAGCCTTGGTAGCAAATACAGACCATTCAAATTCAGGAATAACATCAGTTCAAGTCAGTCAGGCTGTGAATGCAAAACAAGTATGATTTTAAAAAGTCAGTACATCCAGACTGCTTCAGAGGAATCTAGAATAGTCTCGGTTAAACTTTTTTTTGGCCGTTGAGAAGGAAAGGAAAAGCTTCTTCATTTGTCTCATCTAGTAGAATTATTAAAACAAATTTGCTTGGTGTACTCATTTACAGAGCATACAGATACTTTGATTGTGTGCTACAGTCATTCCATCCCAGTGTTAATACTGGAGCACTAGAAAGAAAAGGGAAGTCTAAGCTAGGCTGATTACACATCCATTTTTCAAAAACAGTGAGAGTTAACACTTTGTTATTTAAAAGCACTGGAAGATAGCATCAGAAACTCAATTTAATGACTTATTGCAACATCAAATAGATGCATGTTACCTATAAATAAAACTTAGGTTAGAAACATTACTGTGTTTCTATGCTAAAAAAAAAAGCATTCAGATAACTCACCACTTCCAAACACATAGGTGAGCTTTCATTTGATACTGCTCTTTTGTCAGCCCTTTTTTTTTATATCACTACTTTGCTATCAATAGAAAAAGATTTAAAAAGCATTCTTCACTGATAGGACATCCCCACCTGAAGAGCAGGTAATGGATTTGGCTGATCCAGGTAAAGAACAAAGGTAACTGCAAACCTAGGCAGATCACATACTGGAGACTCAGGGCAATAGGTGACTGGCCAGTGGAAGGAGAAGGTAAGCTTTATAGTTTTCCTCACTAAGACACCAACCCACTGGTTTTCACATCTCAGCAGAAGTCCATCCAGAGAACCGCTAAGGGTCATAGTAGAAGGCAGTAATTAAACTATGGGATAGACTTGAATACAGTCCAATATTTCTGTGCTAAATCTCATCAGTGGTACCTCAAGCAGGTTCTTTAGAGCATAAAAAACCCAAACCCAAAGAAACAGATGTTGTTTGGGACAGATTTTATTAACTGCCACTTTCAAGAAAGTTAAGGGTACCAGAAGATGGGGTTCAGTGTGGAAGAGAGCCACAGGCAAGATGTCTTGAAGATGTAAGATAACACAGTAGACTGGACCTTACACATTTGGATCCAATTGACTGGGTGTCTTTTTAAGCACAGTACCTCAATGGACAGAGATGCCAGTTCCCTCAGTTGTGGAGTAAGACAGGTACTAGATGTCTGTGCTAGGCTAGGGTTGCTTTACTAAGGGTATTAAAAATGACAAGCCAGCCTGCCATTTAAAAAGTCAGTTAATAAGCTTTATCTTCTTGGACACAAAACCCAAACACATCATTGTCATCTTGTATATTTTAAAGAGGAGTAAGAGATAAAGCTACAATGTCGCTGGTCAGAAAAATATTAATAACTCAGTAATTCCATTCTCGCAGTAAGTCTTACTGCTCAGACTTAGGGTTTTTATTGATTTTCTATCAAGACAATATACATTTACTGCCACACTAACCATCATCATGAAGCAGGAAAAAAGTTCCACCCCAAGTTTGGCACCAAAAACRAGTTCAGAAGCAAAGTAATCAGTATTTAAAACTATGCAGCAATTTGTTTTTAAATGTATTTGTTTAGTGAAGTCAGCTAGGAATCCACAGGAGTCTATTTCTCCAGAGTTAATTCACTAAACACTACTTAGTTATTGATGTCATGAATCCATTCCTGTCGGACCTCAAAGAGAAATCACTGCAGCACACTTCCCCCTTGCCTCTGTTCTGCACTTAAAACAGAAAGAAATAATGTTCCTATGAGTGTTTTTAGCACATAACAGCTAAGTACATCAACTTTTCACCTTAGAAACCTTGGTTTGGGTCTTGCTCATCTCTTATTGTATTGGCCTAATGAAAAGTAACATTGGAAACTATATCCTGAAACAGATATTTTGGACCTCATCATAAAAAGGCATCAGAAAATTTTTCAATTTTAGAATTGATTCACTTGCATTTCCAATAGCAGCA
Organism: Apteryx rowi; assembly: GCF_003343035.1. Taxonomy (NCBI): domain Eukaryota; kingdom Metazoa; phylum Chordata; class Aves; order Apterygiformes; family Apterygidae; genus Apteryx; species Apteryx rowi. The sequence goes on along the minus strand of NW_020451238.1, from coordinate 1,783,420 downwards.
TTTTTCCAAAACTTTCTGAATCTATTCTATACTTTGAAAGAACTAACCCATCTTGCAAAAGGACAGTTTGTGGAAGTAGCAATCCTTAACACTAAGTAGACTGCATGCTGAGGAAAAATATAAACACAGCAGTTTTCTACTGCTATAAGGTTCTTAATTGGAGCATTAGATGACAATAATCCTGTTCAGCAAGAATTTATGCTTCAGAAGAACAGATCATGCCCCCTGAGTCATGAATGTCATATGTGAAACAATATTGACCTTATTGTGAGGATTACACCTACATAAATGCTGAATTTTCTGCAGGGTTTCTCTCAGTGGACAGGACTTGACTGAACAACTTTTGAAAGGAAGACTACAACCACTTCATCTGCAAGACTTTTTTGCATTCTGCTTCTTGGAACAGCAAACAGAAGTTCAGTAGGAAAGTGTAGATCACTGACTGCAGAATTTACATAGTTGAATCTATTGGCAGAGCTGAGTATCCATGCAGTTTGTTCTGTGCTGTTGCAAGTCTTCATAGTATAGCTATTTTAAAACAAAAGCTTTTCACTTCTGATTGGATAATGGAACACTCCAAAATGAGCATTTACTGTTTCTTCATTTATTTCCTGATCATATAATAGTGTATGTTCCTAGCTCAGATCCTGCAGATACTAGTAACTATTTTCCTTCCTTAACGGCACTGACCAAGGAGGAGATTTATCTATGAACTTCATGAATTTCAAGATTTGTCATGTACCATTCAGAGTCTGCAGACACATTTGTGCACAACCCCACTACACCATGCTGTGGTTAAAGACTGATCCAACRGAGCTTCCTAGTCCTGCACATCATTATCCATAGTGACTCATTTTGATTTCAATTGCTAGATTGAGTGTTCCCCATTCTATCCAACCATATTTACTATTTAATTTTAATGAAGTGTTATATCTTCCAGAAATCTGCAGATTTCCATCACCAGTTTCCTACAACTTCAATATCTTCTTCACTGTCAGTTCTTCCTACCAGCTGCATGTCAATTACATTTATACAGCAGAGGCCAAATTCACTGCTGTAAAAATGAAGTTAGGTCATACACTTTTCATTCTAATTTTTGAATCACACAAAGGAAACAGTTCCTATGAAATCTCATTACTTTACTCAGCATCCAAATGTACTGACACTTTCTGTAACAAGTTTCTGGACCTATTAAAATGCTACAGAAAGAATAAAATTAAAATCAGCTATGGATAACAAAAAGAATGCTAACATTTCAATGATATCCTTACTGCAGGGAAGATGCTTAGTATTTTCCCCAGTGAAAACAGTACCTGCTGGAATGCACAGAGTATGTACAAATTATGCATATTTTATCTTTCCAATGCAAATAATGATTGCATTTTTCCTTTTAGATTCAGCTTTGTTTTTCCTGTTTCTAGTCTTCAAACTACAGGCTCTCAACTGTTTTACTGAATTTCTTTCACCTTGCTCAAATTGTCCTCCATCTAGAAGAAGCATCCTCCATTTACAGATATTGTGTAAATAAACATCCATACCTTTCAAAAATAGTTTGGCTCAAACATGTCAGATCTCTTTTCCTGAAGTTCCAACTAGATTTTGCCTTCAAGAATTCTAGACATGAAACTAGAATTTCTGTATATAATATCCAAATACTAAATATTAAGTGAAATCATTCCTGGTAGAATCTTCCCCATCCCAGATTTATTATACAGATTCCAAAGTTTTGTACAAAGCTAGTATACAGGATTGCTCTAATTAAAACATCTTAAATGTCTTTTATGAAACAATCATACTGGAGAAAAGGAGCAATTTTAAATGACAAATTGCAAAAGGCCTATTCAGCTATTTTTATAGCTGAAATATTTTAACTGTATTAAGATTTATGTATTAAGATTTATTTTAATATTGAGGCAAAGAGATGAAAACATGAGAAATTATTTCATTAAAGTAATTTCCTGCAATATAATTCAGTTCCATAAAAACACTATGTGATTACAGCTTTGAAGCTTGCAACCTGTATTTATTCATAAGACACACAGTATAGTTAGGAAAGATGTAATGGCAGCACATTACTTTTGACAATAATAATGGAGTGCAGTAAAGCATTTGGTACAATGCACTAAACTTTACTACAAATAGGCCTACAGACAGAACACAAAGAATGAAGATAAAGGGTAGAACAGCAAGTGGCAAGGGCACARGAAGATAGGGATTCATTAATGTGTTAAAGATGAACTGAAAGCTTTTTGCTTAATTCAGTGCTCAAACTGACATATGCACTGCTGTAGAAAACAAAGTCTACTGGGATAGAAAAATTTCCTAAGCATCATGGGGAGCATGTTTCTTGCTTGAAAAAGTGCATTGGCTATAAGAAAATGGCCAAAGATATCCAGTTCGCCTTTTCAACTTTTAATAACCATTTAGACATGCTTTTAACTAGAGAAACAAGGTAAATTATAGTAAGAAAAATAATTGCAAATGTCTGGCATAACACTGACAGGCATTAGTATGCCTGAAGGCACAGGAAACACCTTTTGGTTGGGAAAACTGTTCCATGACTTCAAAACAAGGTCAGAGCTATAGTAAAGCGTAATACATAGGAGCTGGCAGGAAAAGTTACACTTAGCAGGAGACTGACAGAGAAGTCTAAGTTGGTCTAATGACTACAACACTGTTCAGAGAAGTACAAGAGCCGGGTACCATTTCCATCTGATACTTGGGCTGTGTCCTTCAGAAAACTGAGACAAAGGTGAAGCCATAACAACAACTGAAAAAGAAAGTACATCAGCTTTCTAATTAACAAAAAGCAAAGATTTACTTATGCTGTCTTTAGGAAAATAGGGGACTAATGTATCCAATATTAAAACTGGACACCAAGAATCTTAAGCAGGTCACTATAGCCTGAAACAGAAAGGCTGATTCAAGTAATTTATCTCAGAGGTATGGAGCAAGCCATTGCTTAACAAAAGGTACAGGAAAGTTACTGGATGAATACTGATACTTGTGCTTCTCAAAGTCATACGGAACCCACACAGTACGTATAAACATAGAAAGTAATAGAACAGTAAAGTCTTTTCTAGTCTGAAGTGCTGTCTTTCTATTACATACTGAATGTGCTAAGATACATGTTGGATATGAAGTTTCAAGGTTAAGGGCTGTAATGGGAGAAAATTATTACAGAAAGTTTGCTTGTGAAATTCACTGCACAATATCAATACATCCAGTAAAACTTATCTAGAAGCACCTAAAACTGGCTTGTTTGGAACATCACTGGTTACAACTAAAATGAGATTGTGTAACAAAAGTTATGGAAATACATGTTAACTGGAACCATCTTTACCTGTATGCATTTTTTGAAACTGGTCGAGGGTCAAATTTGAATAGAAGGATGCACATTGAGGGATTGCTAGTTAATTCTTGCTTCTTCCAGAAAGGCTCAGTGCAAGGTCATTCTGTAATAGCCTGCAAATAAGAAAGATTACATATTATACTGTAAACTAAAAAAAAATCTTGCTTCTATACTCATTAGCTTTTAACATTAAAAATAGACTTAAATACATTTGCTTCAATGAAAGGTTTTCTACAAAAATTCTTACTACTATTGTTTCAACATGATGCTTGGATAATTGAGAGTTTTAGAAAAGAAACAAGCATCAGGAAAGCAATAAGACAGGTGAGGGCACTAACAATGCACGAAGGACTGGTTTTTTTTTCCTCATTACCAATAAAGTACAACTACATTTTTTTCCTGCCTTAAATAAGTCAAAACATTTTTGTTAAAATAATGAAGAAAAGGTTTCAAACTGTCACAGAAGCTAAGGAATAAGTCTAATCACAAAAACGTAATGGAAGACACCTCCAAGCCTGTAAATAAAAAGTATTTTAGATCAAGTTACTACTAGAATCAAAGGAAAAGTATAGTTGTTTAACATCAGCAAAAATATCAGGTACAAACAAAAATAAAATAGACCAGGGTGTACATTTCAATGATCAGTCTACAGCATTTGCAGTATGTTTAAAATTCTGGCCACATTCAGAAACAACAAATATTCTTTCTAGTTTAAAACCATATTAGGGCTTTCAAATATTTTTGTGGTGCCCTAATGAAAACTTGCCTGAAATAAAACTGCAGCCTGATCTTTACTTTTTGCCCCTGCTGAAACAATTGTCAGAATGTTATCAGCCAACCATGGATAAACACATTTCACTGCAGAAAGCTACCTCCATGCAAACATTTTCAAGGGAAGAAAAAGGGGAGGGGGGGGTAGGGGATGGCAGAAGTTAGTACCACAGCTCTAAGACCACCTGAGCAATCCAGCGATAAAAGCAAGTTTTGTACAAAAAGTAGGATTTTTTTTACATATCTGTGGTTTAAAAAAAAAAAAAATCAGACTTTTAAACTTTAAGAGACAGCAGGATCCTGGCTACACATCACACCACCAGAAAGAGCTACAAGTACAGCATTTATACAGATTTAATTAACAGCCTGCCAGTAGCTACCGGCTCCTGTTAAGTCACATTACATTACACATTACAACTAGCTTGCTGTCACAGCACAGATCATCTTCCAATCACTGATATTCCGCAAAGAGACTCCTCTGTTGCAACCAACAAAATAATTCAGAAGAGAAGCAACACTCCTGACATGCTTGCAGTAATTTTCTTTTGCCTTGACAAGTGTGTGCATGAGGGTGCACAYGCATGCGTGTATAAAACAAAGTATTTTAATTTCTGCTCTGTGACAAAAGGAATTCCCCTTTCAAGATATGACTTAAGTGTAGAAGAGCAATAGCTAGCTATCCAAATGATTCTGTTTACCAGGTGACACAACAAGGCATTGGGGAAACAGACTCAAGTCACAGTAGGCTTTCTTTCCCCTCTACCAAGTCCCTTCCAAAATAACTGGTTTAGAGATGAATCAAATTGAAAATACAGACTTGCCTTTTAGATAACTGATTTAGTAGCCAGATGTTTAAAAAGATGCATAGACAGCTACTTTATTTGGAAAATCATGAAAATCTTAAGGTGTCATGACCATTCCGAGACTCCTATTGGTGAATTCTCACTAGACTGCAATCATACTGGACTTGTACAATCARACTATCAGTGTCAGAAAACTTGGATCCTCTACATACAGGTCTTGTCACTGTTTCACAAAACACAGGCTTTTATCCCAGCTGCCTTATGTCACTAAGCATAAACACTGATCCGTTCCCTCCTTTCACTCCAACTCTTAAAAAGAGCCTGAAGTCAAACAAAGTAACAGCCCCCATCCAAATTACCATGCACATATTTCCTAGAGCAATAGCCAGCTTAAGCTGTGAAGTACAGTGCCATTTCCAGAGAATTTAACTGAAGCATAACACAATCATAAACAGTTCTGAAACCTTTAATACTCACTTTTTACTTTAAGCTTCTGCAGCCATCTAGACATCCAAGCAGTTCTTATATGCCATACCCTACTTTGGTTTCTTCATTCAGGATAGCATTCCTTCTGCTGCTTAAATCCCTTCTGTATCTCTTTCTATTCATAATTTGTCCCTTGGAGTATTAAATGGATCCCTATTCTGTGCCAGCTACGTTTCTTTTAACCTTGGCTCGTCTTGGTCCAGAATCTTCTTGCTTTTCCTCACGTCCTTCCTTCACCAAACCTACGCTGCCTCTAGACACTTGCACATTTATTTTGTTTGATAATTTTTCTGTCCCCAGAAGAACACTGAGGATGGGTTTCTTCAGGTTCTTCAACATGCTTATTGTACAGCCACAGAGGTTATTTGCTTCTTTTATTCATTCTACATCATCTTCCAGGCAGGTCCCTATCACACACTTGCCATTACAACAGCTTAACAGATTAATTAGCCATTGGCTAACTGTATGAACCTCTGGCATCACCAAGTATGGCAGATTTTCAGTTAAGAGATCAGACTTCCAAATAAACTTCACAGGGCTGTACAGTCCTGCTTAATACCATAAGCCTCCATCAAGGCTGGGGCAAATCAGTCATCCCTCCTCTCCAACTTATGCAAACCTCTCAAAGTGGTTGTTTACATTATTTATTGCACAAGCCAGATACCAAACAGGAGAATTTTCTGCAAGAAAGGAAACTTTTTGCTTAAGCCATTACTGGCTGGAGACTAAGTTAGGATAGAAGAGACCTTTCAACCCACCAGACGTTACAGTTATAGCACTGCAATAAACATCAAGCTAAGAAAAAAGATTTATTTTAGCTGACTGACAGCTACTGTTCAAGCCTTCTTCTCAGACAGCTCCATAGCTAAATTGAATCAGCACTCAGTCCTTGACAGCACCTTGACCAAACATAAAATTGGAAGAGGGAGGCGTGTTAGTGAACAACATTGTCCAGCATCCTGCTCAGCCCTGGGCAAGAAGATCCTCCTTCCCTTCTCAATTGCCAAGGCAGAGGGGAATGTTCTGTGGGGAGAGATATGTAGATGACCTTTTTCTTTTTTTCCTTCCCCCTTACCACTCCTCCCACATTCATCAAGGACAAAAAGGTTCCAGGCTGGATGCATAAGCCACACCATAAGGATGCAGCAAGTTGCTCTGTCAGAAAAGGAAAGAACTTTCTGTTAAGAGCCACATTTAACCTTTAGGAAAGCTAAACATAACAGCACTTCAAAAATGCAGTTTCATGTTAGTCACATTTTTCAAAACTGCAAACTGCACCAACACATCATGGCATCTAYGACTGTCAGCTCCATTTCTACCAGAAATCAAATTTATCATACTCTAGGATGTTTGAATTTAATCAGATTTCAATTTTAGAGTTCATATCCTTGTTTCATCTTATCTTTCCCTTTTCTCCCAACCTGCAGTCTACAGAAAAAGTTAACTTTTCATCTTTGAACCAGAAAGCTGCCATAACCAGCACTTTCCAATGACTTATCTAAAACACACAATTCCAGAAGCATCAGAATCAATAATGGAAAACTCTTTGCCAAAGAACAGCAGCAGCACAAGACTGATCCTAAATACGGCTCCAAGAAATCATACTGCAAAATCTTCCATGAAAGTCCATGAAAAACAGACAAATGATGTTTGCTAAAAATAAAGGACAGATTATCTCAAAGAGCTTTAACTGGTCTTTAAGTATATCAAGAAGTTTTCCAAAAAAATTCTAGATTGATCAGTCTCTTGTCAGTTTGCTGAGCAACCTGTTAAAAATGAGATATTCAACCTACTACTCAGCTTACTAAGCAGTTCCATTTTAATTACAACTTTGCATGTCCTTCAGCAAGTAAAAGGCTTTATGGCTTCTATTACTAAGGATACATAACTGGCTTCCCATCAGAAATGGACTTATGTCCATAAAGCAAGTTAAATAAAATGCATTAACAGTTCAGTTCATGGAACAAGCAATACACTAGAAGAACAGTGTGCAGTATTGCATYAGAAATTGGTCTGGTCCCTGGCTCCAGGCTGACAGAAACATGATGGCTTCATTCTTCTTTCCATTTCCCCAATACGAGCATCAAGATTGATATTCATCAATATTAAGCTATGACAGACTATTTCAGAAACAACATTTATAGCTATAAGAGATCAACCTTCAAACCTACGTTTGAGAGGCAGCCAATAAGCAGCACTAACACAAATACGGTAGGGGATCCTTAAAGCTTCTTCTACAAAGGGCAAAGCAGCCCACATGATGAAGCTAGGGATATAAAACACAACATTAATGGGCAACTGTCACTGAGTGCTTTTGCTGACTATGAAAATAAAGGCTCCCAGTTTTCATTAGGTGTCCTGCCAGAAAATTAAATGGATTATTCCATCAAAACCTGTTGACAGTTAATTGCTCATAACTTCAAGACTATTATTTTAATACAGAGGTTTCAGGCTCCATTAGCTGATTTACCAAGGTCCCTTCAAAGAGTCAATTCAGTCCAGCTGTTTGTGCAAAGCTACTGGCCAATGTACAGCTCAGAAAACTGCTCGTCAAAAAACCTGAGCATTAAACATCAGCTGAGCAGTTTTGTAACACCCACTGCAATTATCTAGAGGGACAAATATCTTCAACACTTTGCCTTTCTAGTATCCATATTTATTACTATTGCGTACTACTGCTTTGAGAGAAATACCTTCCTGTCACCCCATCGACTCTGCTTGATGTTAATACAGTTCTTAGACTATATTTGTACCTTTAGTGACTATTGTTTCAAGTATCAAGACTATATCATTTATCTTGGGCTCCACCTGCTGGCCTTGAAACATGTATAAATGTTTGTAGGTCCTCTGCAAATAGTACAAATTTGTTACTCTAACACCTAGAAGCTTTAAAATCAGCTGAAATGCACAACTACTCCTCAACAAAGCGCTGATACTTCATTTAGTAACGAAGGCAACCAATGCATTTCATTATTTTCTTTTATAAAGTTGACACTGCATTTGCAACATGTGCTTCTATATCCAGAGTTGGACATTAAGCTTATATTATTTAAAATTAAGTCAGACTCAAATTTGGGTACTTAGATACTTGAGACATTACTATTGCTCTCAGTGAGGCTCTGAAGAACCATCAGAATAAAAGGAGCCAGGTAACAGAATCGGGAGTGGACTGCCACTGTTCAAGCAAAAGAAACAAGAGCCATAAGCACTGAACCAGCATGGCTTGCATTAGGCCTTAACACTTGGCTATTTAACAGTGGGCATTTATGGAACTACATATATCCCCATTTACTCTGAACATGTGGATCYGACAAAATCACTGTTAAATATTGAAAAGAAAGCTAGAGTAGGTCCACTTCTGCAGTTACAAGCAGTTAGAAGGGACAAAATTCTTGTTTTAGAATAAAATATTCAACCCAAGAAAAGGCAGCATTTCACAACAAGCTATATTTCTTTGTAACATGACAAACTACAATATTTTTCTTTAGCATTCCTTTATTTTTTAATGGATAAGTTGTTAGAACATTTAAAAATGTAACAGCCAGGATATACATTTACTGTTTTAATATTTCACCAATTTCACAAATGAAATTTTCAAGCAGAGATGAGCCCACTCTACTAGGGGACACTACCCCAATCTACTAGTAGTCACCAACTAGATTTGGCCTACATGACAAAAAGGCTTATGAAAACAGGCACATGCTCCACTATGCCTTAGAAACAAGTACTTTATTGACTAAGAGGAAAAAAATTGGAGAGAGGCCGTCTACTGACGAAGCAGAACAAGAACTGATGAAAGGGCAGCACCTTTGCCTTCCCCTGAGCTGTGCAAGTCACTCTAGAGTGAGGTAGCATTTATGGAAGAGCCTTAGATAATGCAAGTTTATCACATTTAGGAAGACAAGGTGATGAAGGCATATCTACAAAATTTCAGACAGAGTTGAGAGTTGTAGCAAGACCAACTTCAGAAGAGTTACTTCAGTGCCTGACCACTGGGCCACAGCTCCTTCTGAGACAGGAGAGGTCATGATTCATATTAACCTGGATCCATGTGCTCTGCTATTTAGCAGAGAGATCTGTGCCTGCTACACAGCCATACCTCCAGCTTCCTGCTGAAATCAACCTGAGAAACCATTTTTAATGTTCTCCTGTGTTTATGGAGCTCCCTTTATATTTAAAGTTCTTGAAGCCAGAAGTAGTTGGGATTCACTGGGTTGCTCCTAAGGAGGGAATATCCTTACATACACTACTTCACTATTACTTCATTGTATTTTTCCTTGAAAAAAACAAAAACCTTATTACAAATCACTAACACAAAGTTGAGACTGCTCTGGTGCCTGTCCCAAAGTAATTTAGTCAAGCTGGAATGAAAGCTTTTAATACATGCTTATGCAAAGAACTGCCAGACAGAAGACTGAATTATCCATGCTTACTGAATTTGAGGTAATAAAACTGGTTTCAGTTGCAAACAAGACAGACAAAACAAGATCAAGATCAAAGCTAAAAAGCTATCCTTTGGCTTTTACAAGCTACATTTTAAAACCTTTGATAGAATATAAAATATTTTTTGCAAGAAGAGGGCATTGTCTAAAGTAATCATTGTCCCAATAAAATCATAACAATAATCAGTAGATTGAGGTCTTGCTCACTCTGCAGTGTAGGAAATCACAGATTTCTTCATAAAAAAGTAATTTACTTCATAAATTACATTGAGTGGGAAGGTTGCAGTAGATTACCATTGTGTACTTTTCATTGCTCTGCACTGTTATAATTTCTGCTTGAAGTCACTTTTCATTTAAGAAGTGAAGCATGAAGACTCAAAATTCTCAAGTTGTTCAACAGAAGTTTTAAAATTTCAGTGACTGGCTTTCTTACTACACATCATCTCAGTTGCTCAACTTTCATTCTCTTAATTTTTGTGAGATTATCATTCTACTAATTATCTCACTAGAGTCTTCCAGCTTATTTGAAAGTCAACTTTGAAAAAAGCGCTGTTTTTGTTGTTAGAGGCAGTAAACAAAGCTGCAATAGACATGATGAGAGCAGAAATATTTAATCAAAACCTTCATGCAAGTGTCATTCTTTAAAGTCAGTTTTCACATAAAAACACTGCTGCAACCATGGGCACAAGACAAGCCTGTTGCAGAGCTGCCATTACAGTTCAGAGGTGTTTAAATCATAACCTCCCCTTCATTCAGTATAACACCCCATAGATCAAGGACAAGGGAAGGTAAAAATGATCAGGTCTGCTTCTGGCTTCTACACTTGCAACTTGATCCTACAAAAAGCCATAGAAGTCCAAAGCCTGACCAAAAACTGCCTTTCAAGATCTACTGCAGCAGAAAATGTGAATTCAGAACTACCCTCAAATGTTCTGAGAAAGCTTAAAGGAAAGTTCAAATAAAAAAAGGCTAAATTATGACACATACATTCTGATTCTGTTTGAAGACAATACAAATCAGAATATTCATACTGTGCAACATAAAAAGGCCTGCAGAATAGGGAAAAAAAATAAGGTGGTGACAGCAAAGACATACTGCTTTTAGGATAGTGGACTTTAGAAAATCTAATCTTATTATTCTTGTTTAGTAAGTTTACAGTTATCAAGGATGAAGTGATGGCAACAGACTCCTACATCTGTAATATGTTTCTATTCCGCTATTTGACTTGTGCTTAATATGCACAAACCAGCTTGACAAAAACTACAAACATCCAGCAAATTAAGCATTCTGCTCCAAATGGCACTGYTGATTCTGGCAATGATATTGAAGTAACTACCATTCTTATTCTATGCTACTGTTTTCAGTCAGACAGTACAGTGTGTTATTCTGTTAGTTTTGGCAATCTGTTAAATGCATGAGTGTATAGATGCCAGTGTAAGGTAGCATTTAGAGGGACTACCAGGAGATCAAAACATGATAGATTGTGTATGTTCTTTTTATAGACTTCTACCACCATTTGGTTGATTAGAAGCAATCAGTTCACAATTTGGCATAAAACCATTTTACCCTTAAGAACACCCAGGAGAAGTCTTTGAAAGACGAAACCATTTGTTATGTATTTTATTTTCGCAAATGAAGCATCATAAATAACATCTGTCAGTTACCACAGCAATCTCAATTGCTTCTCAGCTGATCTGAAACTGTTCTTTAGGTACAGGCTAAAAGACAGCAAAAGATCATTAGTCACAGGATTCTGATAGTTTTATGTACCACAACAATAACTCATGGCCAGCAGAGTCTAAGACTATTTTACTGCTGCCTTTGAATTTGCCTAACAGAAACTGACCACTATATTTCGCAGATAGCCATGAAAGAATAAAGTAGGATGAGTTTCCTTTCAGTAGTGGAATGAGCTTTTTATGCCGAATCTTAAAAATTAGGAAAATAGGAGGTATTTGATAACTTTTTAAAAGCAGTTACTTTTCTTTGACCAGAGCCATGTTTCACAGCTGCTTCATGTTTGTAAAGCATTTTACTAATTTCCTTTTGCCCCTCCCTTGTGTGGCACATGTTCCTTTTGTGTAGTCACATTAATTGCTATCTAACAGCAGCTTCAAAAGCAACTGGATAGAGCCCAACGGCTTGCAGAGAAATACAGTGAACAGGAAAGAGTTGAGCTTTTACAAAAAAGTTGTGCATGAAACTGCACAGAGAGACAACAGCACATACAGCAAGAAAAGTTAACTAAATCAGAACTCTGAAACTAATTAGATTTTTTCAAAAACAGTAGTATCCTTTTAAGCATATGGATAGGCTTAGAACTTAAAGACCTAACATCTGGAGAGCTTTGAATGGAAATACAGAAGTGATGACTTCTCATTTGAGTGATTTTTAAGTATAATTTCTCAATTTATGCAGCTGAAACTGAGTGCAGAAATGGCACATTCAGTTATTAGGTAGGATTTTTTTCCTAGGACTCAGAAGACCTGTTCCAGAAGTTACTTCATTCTTGAGACCTTGTTTTTATTTTTCTGTTGTACACATGTAAAAGTCAGAAAGTTGAGGGGGAAGAGAGGGATCTGTATCTGAAGCCTTTCAGGTTGCTCAAGGCACAATTTGTAACTCAGTCCATTCTCTGCCAAGGTGAAGAGTCAGTCTGYACTGCTCTCTTTCAGCAAAAAGTAGAACTTCCTTACAAGAACAAACTAACATTCAAGGTGCACATGGTTCCCTAGTTTGATGAGTTAAGATTTGTAGCCAAATTCTTCTCTTCAGCTAATCTCTCCCTCTGGCATCTTACTAGAAGTCCACTGCACAGCTCCCAAGGGGAAGAAAGGCTAGCAAACCTGACCTTTCAACACACCACACTTTAAAAACGTTTGCCAGGGATGGAGTAAGGCAGCCTTTCCCCCAGTTTAAGAGTGCTAGTAATTGCAGTCCTTTGCCACAGTTCTGTATATCCAGAGTCTTTTGTTAGACTTCCTTCTCCTTTTAGGCAAAGGCTGTGTTATTTTCAGCTTTCACAGTACTTAGGTTTTCTTCTCTGAGGAGCCAGCTAAGAATCCTTTTGGGGCAAGAAAAACTTTATGTAACTGTTACTTTTACAGGTTTTGTTTTGGTTTAGGCAAAACAAAAAGCATGAAAATTGCCTTTGATAGGCAGAGACTGAGTTCCAACCTGCCATCATTAAGGCAAGAGTTCAGTAATATCTATAATTTTACTGCAGGTCATCCTTCATCCTGGTTGATTTTTTTTTCCAGGAAGAGTACAAGATACACCTAGGACCTGTACCCATTCTACTAAAATAAAGCAGTTGTCATCAGTTCAGTTCAGCAGCCAATACTACAACAAGCATTGGCAAATGCTACATATCTTGTAGCTTTATCAAAATTGATAATATATATTTATATTAAAGTTACCCAAGTCTAGGAACTGAATTATATGAAAAATAATTTCCATTTTAGAAAGAAAATTGCCAACCTGCTTCTAAAGATAAACTTGGAAATGTAGTCCAAGTACACCAAACAGCAGAAGGCAAATTAGTTTTAAAAGCATGAAGTTTCATAAATATAGATGTTTTGGCAATGAGCTGTGATTTTGATCACAGGGTTTAAAAGCAGTAGGTAGGCTTGCATGTGCCATTCAAAATAAGGTTCTAACAATGAGAAATAACACAGATGTAGATCACTTTCATTTTTAAAAAAGTTATTTCCCCAGGTAGTTTTTACACAGCCAAAATGCCAATGAAGTCCGTCTCAGAAAATTCACAGTAACCCAGGCTCATAACTGTTTAAACATACCATTTTCTTCTGAAGACTTTTCATATAATTTGGGCTTTCCAAAAATACTATGTCTAGCAACATCTGACAATGACTATTGTAAGAGGGCCAATTTTTGTTGTAACATATCACTGTCAAAGTTACAAAAGGAATACTGTTCACAGAGCAAGAGAGAACAGTTTATTTTTCTGGCTGCACAYGTAACAAAACAATTACGGAGGGCATGCTAGGTTTCTCAGGAACAGCAACACCACTATTGCCTTTCTAAAAATTACACTTTGGTAGTGTTGTACTGATATTCACCAGTCTATTCTGAAACTTGCCATTATATTCAGTTACTACACTTGTGGCACTCTTAGTGTGCTATTTGTTGAATACATTCACAAATTTTAAAACTAGTAAACTAACAGTTAAACTCCAGAAGGGACATATTTCCCTTGTTAATATCATTAAGAACTGGCCCAAACACTGATTTAAAGAAACCTCATCTTCCATTTATTTTAGGAAAGTCTAAGTTACTAGTAATTGAAGGAAATACTTGGTGGAAGAATCATACATACCTGCTCTGTTCTTACACTTTTTCCTGGACATGTTCCTTTAGACTCTGCCAGGGAAAAAGTACCAGGTTATATGGACCTTTGAGTTGACATAGTATGGCTGGTCTTATATTCTTAAGCTTAACTTCCTACAGGAATAGCGGACTTCAGCCATCACTTACATACATGCTCACATGTTCCCCACCTCACCTACAGTAATTTTGAGTCCATTACCTACTCTGAAAGACACTTGATGGAAGGGCCATGGGCTGATAGACATCCTACAAACTTCTGTGATAAATTAGCAGTTAAGTAGAAGAAAAGTCCTGCAAGTATCCTTACTGAAGAATATGCATACTCATTCATTTCAGGGTAACAGAGATACAAAATGAATACTGCAATACAGAAAGAGCTTCTATCAAAGCTTATTCCTTAGACTTCAGGTAATCATGCAGGAGACATAAGGCAAGGAAAAGAGAATTGTATCCTTCACATGCTGACGTAAAAGTGTCACTGCACTTTCAAACAAACACTTGATCAAACTCTTGCGTGTGACAGAAGTATCAGCCAGCCACCATCAACACCAAAGAAAACAAGTACAGGATTGTTCCAACATATAATGTTGGATTTACTTTAAAACATTCGAGRAATTACTGTCACACAAATTCGGGCGGGGGTGGGAATAGTTTCTTGTGCAAAACCTCCTCGAGAGGAGTTATTTTCTTTAAGCGACATTCGGTACCGTGAGACACAAATAGCTACGCGGGAGCCGTCGCGGGGCCGGCAGCCGCCAATACGAGCCGTCCCGGGCGCACGCGGGACGGTGCCCCGGGCGCGAACGAGCAGCCCGGCACCACCGCAGCCTCAGCGGCTCTGCCCCGCGCCGCCGAACGTTCGAGAAGCTCGTCACACGCCTTGGGCGCCCAGCTCACCGAAAGGAAGCTTGAAAGGCCGCCGTCAGGCATGCGAGCGTGTCAGCTGCCGGGCGGCAGGGCGCCGGGTTCAGGCGCCTCACTCGTGACACTTCAGCGAACTCAAGGCTATTTGGGAAGCCGGCGCCCGCCCGCGGAGCCCAAAGCGCCAACCGGGAGGGCGGCCGGGCCCGGGGCAGGCGAGGCGCGGCCCCCGGGCTGGGGTCGGGTGGCTCTGCCAGGACCGCGCGAGAGGAGGGGGCCGCACCGCGGGACGCCGAGCCCGCGGTCCCCAGCGGAGAAGAGCCGRGAGGGAAGGAGAGGGAAGGRRAGGGRAGGGRAGGRGAGGAGAGGGAAAGGCCCAGGCCCAGCGGGAGCCGGCGGCACCCGCCCGGGCGCCCCGTACTCACCCAGCCCGCGGCGCGGAGAACAGCATCACCCCGCTTCCGGAAGCCCCGTGGGCCAACGCGCACCCTTATTGGCTGCGGGATCCCCGCCCCCGCGCGCTATTGGAGGGGAGCTCTCCCCCTCAAGTTTCCATTGGCTGGCTGCCCCGTCGCTCGGACGCGGTTGCTGGGGCTGCCATCGCACAGGTGTCCGCCGGGCCCCTCCTCTCCCTCCCTCCCTTCCCGCCTCGCCCAGCCGCCCCGGGCGCCATGGAGGGCGGTGGGGCGGCCGCCGCCTCGCTCCCGCCGGGGCTGCGCTGGCCCGGCCCTGCGTCCCCGGGGTCGCCGCGGGGGGAGGCACCGGGCGCAAACGCCGCTATGGCTGGGGGTGACTGGAGCCCAGGCGGTGTCGCGGGCTTAAAGCGCGTCGCCTTCTGTCACGGCCCCGGGTCGGCGGGTGCCGGCGGGGCCGCTGGCGCTGCGGTCTGTCCCAGGGTGTGAAATACCAGTCGCAAGGGGACGAGGGGCCCGAGGGGAGCTGCGGGGGCTCGTGCGTCCGGGGACTGGCGCGCCCAGGCCGGGGTGGGGTGGGCTCGGGGAGTGTGCATCCAGCCTCCGAGCCGGGGCGGCCGTGCCCGGGGCGGCGCAGCCACCAGGGAGGCCGTGGAGGCGTCGAGGCGGGGCAGCTTTTCTGAGGATGGAGGAAAACGCAGGTGACAGAGTCAGCTTTGCTTCCAGTTACTAAGCACAGCGTGATCAGAACTGATAATTAAATCTCTGATAATTTAAATGGAACAGGTTTAAGCTGGGATTGGTCAGCTCCACCCCTTTGTCCTTTCACACTTAAATACTGACTCAGCTAACATGGGTTTTTCGAACAAGATTTCAAAGTTTATTTCTGACTGTTTTTCACAGGTGGCAATAGAGAATTTCAGTGGAGCCTGTAAATTAAAATTACGGTAAAGTCTGTAAGGAAAGAGAGTGGTAAAAGCCTTGACTGCTCTTCTGGGTTATAATAATAATATAAAATAAACACAGTATGCAAAAGATGTGTAACACTAATGAAAATAGAAGACCTTCCCAGGGGTATAAGAGTAGGTAATGTGGCTTGTTAGGTAAAAACTCTCATCTCAGACTCAGAAAACCTGAAGTTAATTGTTTGCTTYACCACTGGTCTGTCATATGACATTGAGCAAGTCATCTCAGTACTTCCTTTCTCCATCTTCAACATGGGGGTGATAACATTGACCTTCATAAGGCCTTCTGAGATCTACTAATGAATGTGCTGGGTAAGTATAGTATCATCGTTACTTGTACTGTTGCTTTTGAAACACAATGATAGATTGTATTAATGACCTACATATACGTCAACTTCAATTCATATAAAGCAAAAATAGATTTATGTTTTCAGGTACAGAGCTGTTATTTAAAACAGTTATCTGACTGCAGAAGTAAATAAATTATGCAAATCTCTTAATCTCTGATTGATGAAATGCCTGCATGTTAAATGCATTAATAACTCTTTGCTGTCAAGGAACCATAACACCACTCTGTATCTCAAAGCATAGGCTTATCACAGTGACCAGAGGTTATTTAGCTTCTATGCTTGGTACCCATTAAAAATCCTCAGATTATTATAGGTCTGCCTATCTTCAGTAGGAGTTATGTTCCTGGGGAGAGGAAAAGGAAAACTGTCTATAGGCCTGAAACTTAAATGTTGTTAGCTTTTACTGATAATAACCTATGTTTAATACATGTGTGAAGTTAGAATAACTTCATAGAGTCATTAAAAAATTTTGGTTTTTAGGATGCTTCACAAAAGCAAACCACTACAAGGGTTTGTGAATACTGGATTTGGTGGCCATTCAGATTTTTCCTTCTATTTCCTGACTTTTTGTACTGCCTAAAGGACCCTGGTTAATATTGTCCTTCTTTAGACTCCATCTTTGGGGATCTCTGTATAGCTTCCATTGCCTATCAAACTTAAATAGTCTAATCCCAACTAGACAATGATTCTGTATCCGTTTTAAATATCTTTAATGAAGAGACTGGTGGTAGCTAGCAGCGCAGAACCTCTGCTGGATAAAGCTAAAAAACAAGAAGAAGCTTGGAGAAAAGTTTGCAGAATTGTCCTTAGTCTCAAAATTAAAAGAGAAATAGTCATGGCATTTGTTTAAAAACCTTATTCTATCTTGTAAGTGTGTGAATGTATGTGTCATATAGAATGCATAAAGCACACCTTAAATGGGTTAAATATCTTTTCATTGAGAACTCTCAAAATGTAGTTGATAAAGGGGAGACAGCAGTGACCCAGGCAGAGCTTTCTAGAAATTAGTTCTTGATCTGATATTATTCAATAGTTCTATTAATTATCTAGATGGTGATGTGAAATCCTTACTAGTAAAATTTGCAAATGACACAGAGCTTAGTAGATGAATGGATAATTCACATAACCGATTAGTTACAAAATCATCTGATGTGCCTGATTAAATCATCCCAGTCCAATAAAATTAATTCTAATATTGGAAAATGCAAGCAAATACATCTGGAAATAAAGAATGCAAGTGGATTGCTACTAGCTTGGCAAGGAGTGATTCAGAGAAGTATTTAGCTGTCACTATATRTAAATGCTTCAACATGACCTCTCAGGATAATACTGTGGTAAATTGGACTGATGTAATCCTTTAATGTATAAAATATGGAATATACAGGAGAGACGGGAACAGGGGAGTGATACTGCCTTTGTCCAAGCATTGATAAAAGCAACATTAGAATATTGTGCCATTTTTGGCATCCACAGTTAAGGGGGAGGAGAAAACACTAGAAATAATTTAAAGGAGGAACATAAAAATAACGAAGAGATAGATTACAAGATGTAAGATAGTGTTTTAGGAAGGGTTTTAGGAAGCTCAAGCTATTCCACTTATCAAAGAGAAGGCGGAGGGGTGACTTGATCGCAAAGCACAGAGACCACTGCACAAGAAACAGCTATCAAAACTGGGAGGTTTTCAGCCTTGGCTCGACAGGGAGATCGAATGGAGAAAAGGCTGTTAGCCAAATGCACCAGGATCCCTTGCCAGCGTTGCCTGTCCACATTCCACCTGGATGGTTCGCTCTCCGTCACCACAAGTGTTTTGGACCTAAGTTGGACTCGGTATCTCCTAGTCTACGGCTGGGAAAAGTACGATTTAGTCTCCTAAGAACAGCAATCTTTTCGCTGTACTGGAGCCCCCGGGCCCGATGTACTCGTGTGCTGGGCTGTTCAGTGCTGTTGATACACGGGTCAAACTAGATGACATCATGGTCCCCGCTGCTTCCGATGAGAGCGCACCGTCAGCGCGGGGCTCCTGGAGGGAGCGGGCGGCACGCGGAACCGAGCTCCGTCCTCGCGGAGCCGCGGAGCCCGGCCGGCCCCTGCCGTGGCCTCGGCCCGCGCGCAGGCGGCTCTGTCCGCGCCTTGGCGCGGAGGGTCTCGGCTGCCCGGAGGCGACTCCCCCCTTTGCAGCCTGCGGGAGGCTGCCGCGCCCGCCGAGGGGGCGGGCCGCGCCGCTCGGACAGGCAGCCCCGCTGGCCAATGCTGCGCGGAGCGGCCGGCCGCGGAGCGGAAACGCACCAATGAGAGCTCGGTTGCTGGGCGCAGCCGGCGAGCGCTGCCCAATAGGAAAATTCGCGGCACGGGAGGAGCGCGTCGGTTCGTGTGCCGGCTGCAGACAGGCAGCGCGAGGCAGGGGCCGGCGCCGCGGCCGTTGGTGGCGTGTGGTCGCGGCCCCGCCGCCCTCTGCGGCCGGCGCATCTGCCCCGCCAGGCCTGTGGCGACGGAGGAGGGCAGGATGCCCCTTCCCTTCCCTGAGTGCTCCCCCCAAATGTGAATGTTGAGGAATGATTAACGCTGCTTAATAAAAGAGTTGGCGAGACGGCTACCAGCGCGGCCTGGCGGGGGAATGCGCCCCCCGCCGCCTGCGGGCCTCCCTTGAGGCGCGCTCAGCCGGGGCGAGCTTGGCGGCCGGTTGTTTTTTTAGCGCGGTTTCGGAAGGGCTGGCGTTTTGCAGCGTTGCCCCGGGACCCTTTTTTGGGGGTGGCCTTAGGAGATGGCGAGCTGCCAGGCTGGGGCGCAGGAGCGGGGACCTAGGGGCACGGCGGCAGCAAGCTCGGGCGCTTGGTCGAGAGGGGAAGCCGCCGGCGTGTTTTTAAAGCGCAGCCGAGCATAATTTAAAAAAAGGTGAACGCAAGAAAAGGGTTAACGATTCCTACCACCCCCACCGCTCGCTGGATAGAGATGGTCTTGGCCACCCTTTGTAAATAGGGAGGAATGTGGAGGTGGGAGGGGAAAGGCAGCCCGGCTCCGTCCACGGCGCTGCCTCGCGGGTAGGAAGGCGGTAGCGCGGCCGGTGC